>NW_025745863.1:217500-282332 GCF_021184085.1 Oncorhynchus gorbuscha | reverse complement strand
GTTCACTTAGAGCTGACTCCAGAACGGTCCACAGTGGGGGGAGGGGGTTCACTTAGAGCTGACTCCAGAACAGTCCACAGATGGGGGGGCGGTTCACTTAGAGCTGACTCCAGAACGGTCCACAGTGGGGGGAGGGGGGTTCACTTAGAGCTGACTCCAGAACAGTCCACAGATGGGGGGGGTCACTTAGAGCTGACTCCAGAACGGTCCACAGATGAGAGGGGGGGTTCACTTAGAGCTGACTCCAGAACAGTCCACAGATGGGGGGGGGGGGGCGCTTAGAGCTGACTCCAGAACAGTCCACAGTAGGGGGTTCACTTAGAGCTGACTCCAGAACGGTCCACAGTGGGGGAGGGGGGTTCACTTAGAGCTGACTCCAGAACAGTCCACAGATGGGGGGCGGTTCACTTAGAGCTGACTCCAGAACAGTCCTTAGATGGGGGGTTCACTTAGAGCTGACTCCAGAACGGTCCACAGTGGGGGGAGGGGGTTCACTTAGAGCTGACTCCAGAACAGTCCACAGATGGGGGGGTCACTTAGAGCTGACTCCAGAACGGTCCACAGATGGGGGGGGGTTCACTTAGAACTGACTCCAGAACAGTCCACAGATGGGGGGTCACTTAGAGCTGACTCCAGAACGGTCCACAGATGAGAGGGGGGGTTCACTTAGAGCTGACTCCAGAACGGTCCACAGATGAGAGGGGGTTCACTTAGAGCTGACTCCAGAACAGTCCACAGATGGGGGGGGTCGCTTAGAGCTGACTCCAGAACAGTCCACAGTAGGGGGGGTTCACTTAGAGCTGACTCCAGAACGGTCCACAGAGAGGGGAGGGGGGTTCACTTAGAGCTGACTCCAGAACAGTCCACAGATGGGGGGCGGTTCACTTAGAGCTGACTCCAGAACAGTCCTTAGATGGGGGGTTCACTTAGAGCTGACTCCAGAACGGTCCACAGTGGGGGAGGGGGTTCACTTAGAGCTGACTCCAGAACAGTCCACAGATGGGGGGGGGGTCACTTAGAGCTGACTCCAGAACGGTCCACAGATGGGGGAGGGGGGTTCACTTAGAGCTGACTCCAGAACAGTCCACAGATGGGGGGGCGGTTCACTTAGAGCTGACTCCAGAACAGTCCTTAGATTGGAGGGGGTTCACTTAGAGCTGACTCCAGAACGGTCCACAGTGGGGGGAGGGGGGTTCACTTAGAGCTGACTCCAGAACAGTCCACAGATGGGGGGGGTCACTTAGAGCTGACTCCAGAACGGTCCACAGATGAGAGGGGGTTCACTTAGAGCTGACTCCAGAACGGTCCACAGATGAGAGGGGGGTTCACTTAGAGCTGACTCCAGAACAGTCCACAGATGGGGGGGGGTCGCTTAGAGCTGACTCCAGAACAGTCCACAGTAGGGGGGTTCACTTAGAGCTGACTCCAGAACGGTCCACAGTGGGGGGAGGGGGTTCACTTAGAGCTGACTCCAGAACAGTCCACAGATGGGGGGGCGGTTCACTTAGAGCTGACTCCAGAACAGTCCTTAGATGGGGGGGTTCACTTAGAGCTGACTCCAGAACGGTCCACAGTGGGGGAGGGGGGTTCACTTAGAGCTGACTCCAGAACAGTCCACAGATGGGGGGGTCACTTAGAGCTGACTCCAGAACGGTCCACAGATGGGGGGGTTCACTTAGAATTGACTCCAGAACGGTCCACAGATGAGAGGGGGTTCACTTAGAGCTGACTCCAGAACGGTCCACAGATGGGGGGGGGGGGGGGGTTCACTTAGAGCTGACTCCAGAACGGTCCACAGTAGGGGGTTCACTTAGAGCTGACTCCAGAACAGTCCACAGATGGGGGGGGGGGGTTCACTTAGAGCTGACTCCAGAACGGTCCACAGTAGGGGGGTTCACTTAGAGCTGACTCCAGAACGGTCCACAGAAGGGGGGGGGTTCACTTAGAGCTGACTCCAGAACAGTCCACAGATGGGGGGTTCACTTAAAGCTGACTCCAGAACAGTCCACAGATGGGGGGTTCACTTAGAGCTGACTCCAGAACGGTCCATAGATGGGGGGGTCGCTTAGAGCTGACTCCAGAACGGTCCACAGATGGGGGGATCGCTTAGAGCTGACTCCAGAACGGTCCACAGTGGGGGAGGTTCACTTAGAGCTGACTCCAGAACAGTCCACAGATGGGGGGCACTTAGAGATGACTCCAGAACGGTCCACAGATGGGGGGTTCACTTAGAGCTGACTCCAGAACGGTCCACAGATGGGGGGTTCACTTAGAGCTGACTCCAGAACGGTCCACAGTGGGGGCGGGGGGGTTCACTTAGAGCTGACTCCAGAACAGTCCACAGATGGGTGGGAGGGGGGTCACTTAGAGCTGACTCCAGAACGGTCCACAGTGGGGGGCGGGGGGTTCACTTAGAGCTGACTCCAGAACGGTCCACAGATGGGGGGTTCACTTAGAGCTGACTCCAGAACAGTCCACAGATGGGGGGTTCACTTAGAGCTGACTCCAGAACAGTCCACAGATGGGGGGAGGGGGAGGGGGGTCACTTAGAGCTGACTCCAGAACAGTCCACAGATGGGGGAGGGTCACTTAGAGCTGAGTCCAGAACAGTCCACAGATGGGGGGGTCACTTAGAGCTGACTCCAGAACAGTCCACAGATGGGGGGAGGGTCACTTAGAGCTGACTCCAGAACAGTCTACAGTGGGGGAGGGGGTTCACTTAGAGCTGACTCCAGAACAGTCCTTAGATGGGGGGGTTCACTTAGAGCTGACTCCAGAACGGTCCACAGTGGGGGGAGGGGGTTCACTTAGAGCTGACTCCAGAACAGTCCACAGATGGGGGGGGGGTCACTTAGAGCTGACTCCAGAACGGTCCACAGATGAGAGGGGGTTCACTTAGAGCTGACTCCAGAACAGTCCACAGATGGGGGGTTCACTTCGAGCTGACTCCAGAACGGTCCACAGATGGGGGGGTTCACTTAGAGCTGACTCCAGAACGGTCCACAGTAGGGGGTTCACTTAGAGCTGACTCCAGAACAGTCCACAGATGGGGGGGGGGGGGGTTCACTTAGAGCTGACTCCAGAACGGTCCACAGTAGGGGGTTCACTTAGAGCTGACTCCAGAACGGTCCACAGAAGGGGGGGTTCACTTAGAGCTGACTCCAGAACAGTCCACAGATGGGGGTTCACTTAGAGCTGACTCCAGAACAGTCCACAGATGGGGGGGTTCACTTAGAGCTGACTCCAGAACGGTCCATAGATGGGGGTGGGGGTCGCTTAGAGCTGACTCCAGAACGGTCCACAGATGGGGGGATCGCTTAGAGCTGACTCCAGAACGGTCCACAGTGGGGGAGGTTCACTTAGAGCTGACTCCAGAACAGTCCACAGATGGGGGGGTCGCTTAGAGCTGACTCCAGAACGGTCCACAGATGGGGGGGCACTTAGAGCTGACTCCAGAACGGTCCACAGATGGGGGGTTCACTTAGAGCTGACTCCAGAACGGTCCACAGATGGGGGGTTCACTTAGAGCTGACTCCAGAACGGTCCACAGTGGGGGCGGGGGGTTCACTTAGAGCTGACTCCAGAACAGTCCACAGATGGGTGGGAGGGGGTCACTTAGAGCTGACTCCAGAACGGTCCACAGTGGGGGCGGGGGGGTTCACTTAGAGCTGACTCCAGAACGGTCCACAGATGGGGGGGTTCACTTAGAGCTGACTCCAGAACAGTCCACAGATGGGGGGTTCACTTAGAGCTGACTCCAGAAAGTCCACAGATGGGGGAGAGGGGGAGGGGGGGGTCACTTAGAGCTGACTCCAGAACAGTCCACAGATGGGGGGGTCACTTAGAGCTGACTCCAGAACAGTCCACAGATGGGGGAGGGTCACTTAGAGCTGACTCCAGAACAGTCTACAGTGGGGGAGGGGGTTCACTTAGAGCTGACTCCAGAACGGTCCACAGATCGAGGGGGGTCACTTAGAGCTACGATCCACAGTGGGGGGATTTCACTTCGAGCTGACTCCAGAACAGTCCACAGATGAGAGGGGGGTTTCACTTAGAGCTGACTCCAGAACGGTCCACAAATGTGGGGGGAGGGGGTCACTTACAGCTGACTCCAGAACGGTCCACAGATGGGGGGTTTCACTTAGAGCTGACTCCAGAACGGTCCACAGATGGGGGGGTCACTTAGAGCTACGATCCACAGTGGGGGGATTACACTTAGAGCTGACTCCAGAACGGTCCACAGATGAGAGGGGGATTCACTTAGAGCTGACTTCAGAACGGTCCACAGACGGGGGGACAGGGGTTCACTTAGAGCTGACTCCAGAACGGTCCACAGGTGGGGGGGGTTCACTTAGAGCTGACTCCAGAACGGTCCACAGGTGGGGGGGGTTGGTTCACTTAGAGCTGACTCCAGAACGGTCCACAGACGGGGGGGACAGGGGTTCACTTAGAGCTGACTCCAGAACGGTCCACAGGTGGGGGGTTCACTTAGAGCTGACTCCAGAACGGTCCACAGGTGGGGGGTTGGTTCACTTGGAGCTGACTCCAGAACGGTCCACAGACGGGGGGACGGGGGTTCACTTAGAGCTGACTCCAGAACGGTCCACAGGTGGGGGGGATCACTTAGAGCCGACTCCAGAACGGTCCACAGATGGGGGGGTTCACTTAGAGCTGACTCCAGAACAGTCCACAGATTAGATTTTTCACTTGAATTTAATTATTTAGTTTGAAACCAATACCCCAAAAACGCCTTCATAACAGAGTCATAAGACAAACATTACAACGTGCTGTTTGTTGACAGTTGAGACCTTCCTTACTATTGACAAAACCATTGTCAGACGGATTACAGCACAGGCTAAATCCTTATGAACTGTCAAATAAAAATAACAAGGAAATATATTCTCAAATTGGAACATCAAGCCATTTTTCTGTTGAAAATGTGTTTATTCCGGATGATTTTTTGTTATTTTTTTTTTAGTGTGCAAAATATAGATTTTTTGTTGAGAGCAACAATATCACGCATTCAGTTAGATTCGATAATGTCGTTAAACCATAGTGATAATGTCGTTAAACAATACTGATAATGTTTCTTAAGCAGCAGATAGGTGATTTGATTGGTTGACCGACAGACTGACTAGACACAGACAAGGCAGCAGATAGGAGATCTGATTGGTTGACCGACAGACTGACTAGACACAGACAAGGCAGCAGATAGGTGATTTGATTGGTTGACCGACAGACTGACTAGACACAGACAAGGCAGCAGATAGGTGATCTGATTGGTTGACCGACAGACTGACTAGACACAGACAAGGCAGCAGATAGGTGATTTGATTGGTTGACCGACAGACTGACTAGACACAGACAAGGCAGCAGATAGGTGATCTGATTGGTTGACCGACAGACTGACTAGACACAGACAAGGCAGCAGATAGGACATCTGATTGGTAGACCGACAGACTGACTAGACACAGACAAGGCAGCAGATAGGACATCTGATTGGTAGACCGACAGACTGACTAGACACAGACAAGGCAGCAGATAGGACATCTGATTGGTTGACCGACAGACTGCTGTGAAGGTGGAGATGTGGAGATGAATGATGGCGCCGAACAGAGATGGTCACCTCGCTTTGCATTCTAGGGAACTAGAAGCACAAGCATTTCTCTACACTCGCATTAACATTTGCTAACCATGTGTATGTGACCAATAACATCTGCTAACCATGTGTATGTGACCAATAACATCTGCTAACCATGTGTATGTGACCAATAACATCTGCTAACCATGTGTATGTGACCAATAACATCTGCTAACCATGTGTATGTGACCAATAACATCTGCTAACCATGTGTATGTGACCAATAACATCTGCTAACCATGTGTATGTGACCAATAACATCTGCTAACCATGTGTATGTGACAAATAACATATGCTAACCATGTGTATGTGACCAATACCATCTGTTAACCATGTGACCAATACCATCTGCTAACCATGTGTATGTGACCAATAACATCTGCTAACCATGTGACCAATACCATCTGCTAACCATGTGACCAATACCATCTGCTAACCATGTGACCAATACCATCTGCCAAACATGTGTATGTGACCAATAACATCTTCTAACCATTTGACCAATAACATCTCCTAACCATGTGTATGTGACCAATAACATCTGCTAACCATGTGTATGTGACCAATACCATCTGTTAACCATGTGACCACATCTGCTAACCATCTGCTAACCATATGTGACCAATAACATCTCCTAACCATGTGTATGTGACCAATAACATCTGCTAACCATGTGACCAATAACATCTGCTAACCATGTGACCAATAACATCTGCCAACCATGTGTATGTGACCAATAACATCTCCTAACCATGTGTATGTGACCAATAACATCTGCTAACCATGTGTATGTGACCAATAACATCTCCTAACCATGTGACCAATAACATCTCCTAACCATGTGACCAATAACATCTGCTAACCATGTGACCAATAACATCTGCTAACCATGTGACCAATAACATCTGCTAACCATGTGTATGTGACCAATAACATCTGCCAACCATGTGACCAATAACATCTGCCAACCATGTGACCAATAACATCTGCTAACCATGTGACCAATAACATCTAACCATGTGACCAATAACATCTGCTAACCATTTGACCAATAACATCTCCTAACCATGTGTATGTGACCAATAACATCTGCTAACCATGTGTATGTGACCAATAACATCTGCTAACCATGTGACCAATAACATCTAACCATGTGACCAATAACATCTCCTAACCATGTGACCAATAACATCTGCCAACCATGTGTATGTGACCAATACCATCTGCCAAACATGTGTATGTGACCAATAACATCTGCTAACCATTTGACCAATAACATCTCCTAACCATGTGTATGTGACCAATAACATCTGCTAACCATGTGTATGTGACCAATACCATCTGTTAACCATGTGACCAATAACATCTGCTAACCATGTGACCAATAACATCTGCTAACCATTTGACCAATAACATCTGCTAACCATGTGTATGTGACCAATAACATCTGCTAACCATTTGACCAATAACATCTCCTAACCATGTGTATGTGACCAATAACATCTCCTAACCATGTGACCAATAACATCTGCTAACCATGTGACCAATAACATCTGCTAACCATGTGACCAATACCATCTGCTAACCATGTGTATGTGACCAATAACATCTCCTAACCATGTGACCAATAACATCTGCCAACCATGTGTATGTGACCAATAACATCTCCTAACCATGTGTATGTGACCAATAACATCTGCTAACCATGTGTATGTGACCAATACCATCTGCCAAACATGTGTATGTGACCAATAACATCTGCTAACCATTTGACCAATAACATCTCCTAACCATGTGTATGTGACCAATAACATCTGCTAACCATGTGTATGTGACCAATACCATCTGTTAACCATGTGACCAATAACATCTGCTAACCATTTGACCAATAACATCTCCTAACCATGTGTATGTGACCAATAACATCTCCTAACCATGTGACCAATAACATCTGCTAACCATGTGACCAATAACATCTGCTAACCATGTGACCAATACCATCTGCTAACCATGTGTATGTGACCAATAACATCTCCTAACCATGTGACCAATAACATCTGCCAACCATGTGTATGTGACCAATAACATCTCCTAACCACGTGTATGTGACCAATAACATCTGCTAACCATGTGTATGTGACCAATAACATCTCCTAACCATGTGACCAATAACATCTCCTAACCATGTGACCAATAACATCTGCTAACCATGTGACCAATAACATCTGCTAACCATGTGTATGTGACCAATAACATCTGCCAACCATGTGACCAATAACATCTGCTAACCATGTGTATGTGACCAATAACATCTGCTAACCATGTGTATGTGACCAATAACATCTGCTAACCATGTGTATGTGACCAATAACATCTGCTAACCATGTGTATGTGACCAATAACATCTCCTAACCATGTGACCAATAACATCTCCTAACCATGTGACCAATAACATCTGCTAACCATGTGACCAATAACATCTGCTAACCATGTGTATGTGACCAATAACATCTGCCAACCATGTGACCAATAACATCTGCTAACCATGTGTATGTGACCAATAACATCTGCTAACCATGTGACCAATAACATCTCCTAACCATGTGACCAATAACATCTCCTAACCATGTGACCAATAACATCTGCCAACCATGTGACCAATAACATCTGCCAACCATGTGTATGTGACCAATAACATCTGCTAACCATGTGTATGTGACCAATAACATCTGCTAACCATGTGTATGTGACCAATAACATCTGCTAACCATGTGTATGTGACCAATAACATCTGCTAACCATGTGTATGTGACCAATAACATCTGCTAACCATGTGTATGTGACCAATAACATCTGCTAACCATGTGACCAATAACATCTGCTAACCATGTGTATGTGACCAATAACATCTGCTAACCATGTGTATGTGACCAATAACATCTGCTAACCATGTGTATGTGACCAATAACATCTGCTAACCATGTGTATGTGACCAATAACATCTAACCATGTGTATGTGACCAATAACATCTCCTAACCATGTGTATGTGACCAATAACATCTGCTAACCATGTGACCAATAACATCTCCTAACCATGTGTATGTGACCAATAACATCTGCTAACCATGTGTATGTGACCAATAACATCTCCTAACCATGTGTATGTGACCAATAACATCTGCTAACCATGTGTATGTGACCAATAACATTAGATTACAGATGTTCATGTAGAACCCTGCAGGCCTCAGTGGCCCAAATTACAACCTATCTGTAGGCTGATTTCTTCCTCTTCCTCTTCCTCTGAAGAGGTGTAGCAAGGATCGGACCAAGATGCGGCGTGGTAAGTGTCCATGTTTAAATAAGAAAAACTCAACATGAACACGAAATACAAAAACAATAAATGTGAGCAAACCGAAACAGTCCCGTGTGGCACAAACACTGACACAGGAAACAATCACCCACAAACCAACAGTGAAAAACAGGCTACCTATGTATGGTTCTCAATCAGAGACATCTAACGACACCTGCCTCTGATTGAGAACCATACCAGGCCGAACACAGAAATAGAAAGACATAGAAACACAAAACATAGACTGCCCACCCCAACTCACGCCCTGACCATACTAAATAAAGACAAAACAAAGGAAATAAAGGTCAGAACGTGACAGTACCCCCCCCCCCCCAAAGGTGCGGACTCCGGCCGCAAAACCTGAACCTACAGGGGAGGGCCTGGATGGGCGTCTGTCCGCAGTGGCGGCTCTGGCGCAGGACGTGGACCCCACTTCAACATAGTTTTGGTGCGCCTCTTAGCCTGCCTCCGTGGCCTCGCCGCCGATCTTGGACTGGGGACCCACACCACGGGTCCCAAATTAATGGTAGACTCCGGCAGCGCCGGACAGGTGGGAGACTCCGGCAGCGCCGGAGAAAAGGGCGGCTCCGGCCGCTCCTGGCTGGCTGGCGGCTCTGGCAGCTCCTGGCTGGCTGGCGGCTCTGGCAGCTCCTGGCTGGCTGACGGCTCTGGCAGCTCCTGGCAGCTCTGGCGGCTCAGGACAGGAGGGAGACTCTAGCAGTTCTGGAGAGACGGGAGACTCTGGCAGCTCTGGAGAGACGGGAGACTAGCAGCTCAGGACAGACGGGAGACTCTGGCAGCTCAGGACAGACGGGAGACTCTGGCAGCTCTGGACAGACGGGAGACTCTGGCAGCTCTGGACAGACTGGAGACTCTGGCAGCTCTGGACAGACGGGAGACTCTAGCAGCTTTGGAGAGACGGGAGACTCTGGCAGCTCAGGACAGACGGGAGACTCTGGCAGCTCTGGACAGACGGGAGACTCTGGCAGCTCTGGACAGACGGGAGACTCTAGCAGCTCTGGACAGACGGGAGACTCTGACAGCTCTAGACAGACGGGAGACTCTGACAGCTCTAGACAGACGGGAGACTCTGGCAGCGCTGGACAGACGGGAGACTCTGGCAGCGCTGGACAGACGGGAGACTCAGGCAGCGCTGGACAGGCGGGAGCACCTGTAGGGATGAGACGGAGAGACAGGTGGCACTGGATAGACCGGACCGTGCAGGCGCACTGGAGCTCTTGAGCACCGAGCCTGCCCAACCTTACCTGGTTGAATGCTCCCCGTAGCCAGGCCAGTGCGGCGAGGTGGAATAGCCCGCACTGGGCTGTGCTGGCGAACCGGGGACACCATGCGTAAGGCTGGTGCCATGTATGCCGGCCCGAGGAGAAGCACTGGAGACCAGATGCGTAGAGCCGGCTTCATGGCACTTGGCTCGATGCCCACTCTAGCCCGGCCGATACGCGGAGCTGGTATGTACCGCACCGGGCTATGCACCCGCTCCACAGCATAACACGGTGCCTGCCCGGTCCCTCTCGCTCTCCGGTAAGCACAAGAAGTTGGTGCAGGTCTCCTACCTGGCTTCGTGTGTGTGTGAAAGTGAACATGACACTATCCCCTAGGTAGTGCACTACTTTTGACCAGAATCCATAGGGCTCTGGTCTAAAGTAGTGCACTATCTAGGTAATAGGATACCATTTAGGCCACTATCTAAATACTCCAGCATTAGTTGTAAAAGCAGTTCCCCTGTCCTCCCAGATTCACTGGGACCCCAGCCCCTACACACACACACACACACACACACACACACACACACACACACACACACACACACACACACACACACACACACACACACACACACACACACACACACACACACACACACACACACACACACACACACACACACACACACACACACACACACGCCCTGGTGTCTGCTATCACCACTCTATATGGCGAAGAACAAGACTATGAGAAAGCACATTGTCTGTCCTGACCAGACGATGACTTTGCGTTTCCTCAGCCTCTCTTGAATTTCTAGAAGCAGAGTTTGTTGAGCATGTCATCTCCTGTTAGCTACACCTTCACAGTACATTTGGTAGGGAAAGAGATTTTGATTGTTTGCTATTCATCAAAGTTATGCCTTTTTAACCCATTTCCCCAGGCCCTGTCGATGAAAGAAAGCCCATTTCCCCAGGCCCTGTCTCTGAAAGAAAGCCCATTTCCCCAGGCCCTGTCTCTGAAAGAAAGCCCATTTCCCCAGGCCCTGTCTCTGAAAGAAAGCCCATTTCCCCAGGCCCTGTCTCTGAAAGAAAGCCCATTTCCCCAGGCCCTGTCTCTGAAAGAAAGCCCATTTCCCCAGGCCCTGTCTCTGAAAGACAGCCCATTTCCCCAGGCCCTGTCTCTGAAAGAAAGCCCATTTCCCCAGGCCCTGTCTCTGAAAGAAAGCCCATTGCCCCAGGCCCTGTCTCTGAAAGAAAGCCCATTTCCCCAGGCCGTGTCTCTGAAAGAAAGCCCATCCCCCAGGCCCTGTCTCTGAAAGAAAGCCCATTTCCCCAGGCCCTGTCTCTGAAAGAAAGCCCATTTCCCCAGGCCCTGTCTCTGAAAGAAAGCCCATCCCCCAGGCCCTGTCTCTGAAAGAAAGCCCATTTCCCCAGGCCCTGTCTCTGAAAGAAAGCCCATTTCCCCAGGCCATGTCTCTGAAAGAAAGCCTATTTCCCCAGGCCCTATCTCTGAAAGAAAGCCCATTTCCCCAGGCCATATCTCTGAAAGAAAGCCCATTTCCCATATCTCTGAAAGAAAGCCCATTTCCTCAGGCCCTATCTCTGAAAGAAAGCCCATTTCCCCAGGCCCTATCTCTGAATGAAATCCCATTTCCCCAGGCCCAATCTCTGAAAGAAATCCCATTTCCCCAGGCCCAATCTCTGAAAGAAATCCCATTTCCCCAGGCCCTATCTCTGAAAGAAAGCCCATTTCCCCAGGCCCTGTCTCTGAAAGAAAGCCCATTACCCCAGGCCCTATCTCTGAAAGAAAGCCCATTGGAGAAAGTGTGACATCATTCTCCTCTGATTGGATGTAGAAGGGACCATATGACGGTCTGTATATCAGACGACAGGAGAATATCTGTGTGAAGGGACCATATGAAGGTCTGTATATCAGACGACAGGAGGATATCTGTGTGAAGGGACCATATGACGGTCTGTATATCAGACGACAGGAGGATATCTGTGTGATTCAACAGCTTTGATGGTATCGTGGTGTTGGTTTAACACAGAAAGGACTTGGTGTGGTGGTGACACAGTTCTGAGAACTCAGATAGACGACAGAGAGCAGGTCATGTGGCCACACGACCAGACGTTCTCTGCCATTTAGAAATACAGAGGGGGGGGGGGGGGGGTTCTTCACAGCACAGGAGGATTCACCAGTTTCACTCCACATGGTGTGTGTGTGTGTGTGTGTCTGGGTGTGTGTGTGTGTCTGGGTGGGTGTGTGTGTCTGGGTGTGTGTGTGTGTCTGGGTGGGTGTGTGTGTCTGGGTGTGTGTGTGTGTCTGGGTGTGTGTGTGTGTGGGGTGTGTGTGTGTGTGTGTGTGTGTGGGGGTGTGTGTGTGTGTGTGTGTGTGTGTGTGTGTGTGTGTGTGTGTGTGTGTGTGTGTGTGTGTGTGTGTGTGTGTGTGTGTGTGTGTGTGTGTGTGTGTGTGTGTGTGTGTGTGTGTGTGTGTGTGTGTGTGTGTGTGTGTGTGTGTGTGTGTGTGTGTGTGTGTGTGTGTGTGTGTGTGTGTGTGTGTGTGTGTGTGTGTGTGTGTGTGTGTGTGTGTGTGTGTGTGTGTGTGTGTGTGTGTGTGTGTGTGTGTGTGTGTGTGTCTGGGTGTGTGTTTGCGTGTGTGTGTGTGTGTGGGTGTGTGTGTGTGTGTGTGTGTGTGTGTGTGTGTGTGTGTGCACGGGTTCTTGCGTGTCACTCCCATCTGCAATACAGGACTGAGGTTCTGGTGTCATATACAATACTCCCAGTCAGGCGTAACTCAATGTGACTCCAACCCACACTGTGAGGTTGACCCAGACCCAGCGGATTTTATCAGTGAGGAAGGAGGCAGACGAAGTAGATGGATTTTTTTTTTTTTTCGGTCTCAAAGTGAGGCTTTTATTAGCAGACGAGACGATAACCTGTCGAAGTATTTACCGAAACAAAATAACTAAATGCAACAGAAGTACTGAATAAAAGAGAAAGCTTCAAATACAGCTGTTACCAGGCAAAATGAGCCCTGTTCTGTCCACTACCCATAATGCAACAGTCAATGAGAGACGGATATTTCACACATCATGGTTAATTAACATTCGCAATGCATGAAATTCAGTCTAGACATCAGATCATAACAATACTATATTAATACCGGGACACATCTCAATAAACATGTTAATAACCACCTAGTTACTATATTAATACACATCTCAATAAACATGTTAACTACCTAGTTACTATATTAATACACATCTCAATAAACATGTTAATAACCACCTAGTTACTATATTAATAACCACCTAGTTACTATATTAATACACATCTCAATAAACATGTTAACCACCTAGTTACTATATTAATACACATCTCAATAAACATGTTAATAACCACCTAGTTACTATATTAATACACATCTCAATAAACATGTTAACTACCTAGTTACTATATTAATAACCACCTAGTTACTATATTAATAACCACCTAGTTACTATATTAATACACATCTCAATAAACATGTTAACCACCTAGTTACTACATGAATCACGCCCTAATCAATAAGTACATGTGTGTTTTGTAAACATTGTCTGGTTATTACAATCCGATTAAAGCTTTATATTTTGTGACAAGAGGACATTTAGTGCGATCGTTTTAACGCACATAACAATCTGTTGAGACAAATGGCCACCAGCGTCTCACCCCTGATTTACAGCAGCAACCGTTGTCCTTCACACAGTGGACAAGGACTGTAAAACACTGTAATGCATTTGATCACATGTTGTTTTGTGTAATAGCAGCACTTTCTCCCATGTGCTGTAAGTTAGAGAACTCAGAAAACATCAGCAACATTACGTGAAACCCAGAGGGTGTGGCTTCGTTACTTTACACTCTCTCTCTCTCTCTCTCTCTCTCTCTCTCTCTCTCTCTCTCTCTCTCTCTCTCTCTCTCTAGAAATGCTGGGCCAGGTTGAAGTCACATGTTCATCTCTCAGAATCTCCCTGCCCTCTTTTCCACAGACGCCTGCTTCACATGGTGAGGCAGGACAGAGAGAGCGAGGGAGAGAGGGAGGACAGAGAGGGAGAGAGGCAGGATAGAGAGGGAGATATTCAGGACAGAGAGGGAGAGAGGCAGGACAGAGCGGGAGAGAGGCAGGACAGAGCGGGAGAGAGGCAGGACAGAGAAGGGAGAGGGAGAGAGGGAGGACAGAGAGAGCGAGAGGCAGGATAGAGAGGGAGATATTCAGGACAGAGAGGGAGAGAGGCAGGACAGAGCGGGAGAGAGGCAGGACAGAGAGGGAGAGAGGCAGGACAGAGAGGGAGAGAGGCAGGACAGAGACGGGAGAGGGAGAGAGGCAGGATAGAGAGGCAGGACAGAGAGGGGAGAGGGAGAGAGGCAGGATAGAGAGGCAGTATAGAGAGGGGAGAGGGAGAGAGGCAGTATAGAGAGGGGAGAGGGAGAGAGGCAGGAGCGAGAGTGAGAGAGGCAGGAGAGAGAGAGGGAGAGAGGCAGGACAGAGAGGGAGAGAGGCAGGACAGAGAGGGAGAGAGGCAGGACAGAGAGGGAGAGAGGGAGAGAGGCAGGACAGAGAGGGAGAGAGGCAGGACAGAGAGGGAGAGAGGCAGGACAGAGAGGGAGAGAGGCAGGACAGAGAGGGAGAGAGGCAGGACAGAGAGGGAGAGAGGCAGGATAGAGAGGGGGAGAGGCAGGACAGAGAGGAAGAGAGGCAGGACAGAGAGGGAGAGAGGCAGGATAGAGAGGGGGAGAGGCAGGACAGAGAGGAAGAGAGGCAGGACAGAGAGGGACAGAGGCAGGATAGATAGGGAGAGAGGCAGCAGGGAGAGAGGGAGGACAGAGAGGGGAGAGGGAGCGAGGTGGGAGAGAGGCAGGACAGAGAGGGAGAGAGGCAGGACAGAGAGGGAGAGAGTCAGGACAGAGATGAAGAGAGTCAGGACAGAGAGGGAGAGAGTCAGGACAGAGAGGGGAGAGAGGCAGAACAGAGAGGGAAAGAGGCAGGACAGAGAGGGAGAGAGTCAGGACAGAGAGGGAGAGAGTCAGGACAGAGAGGGAGAGAGTCAGGACAGAGAGGGAGAGAGGCAGGACAGAGAGGGAGAGAGGCAGGACAGAGAGGGAGAGAGGCAGAACAGAGAGGGAAAGAGGCAGGACAGAGAGGGAGAGAGTCAGGACAGAGAGGGAGAGAGTCAGGACAGAGAGGGAGAGAGTCAGGACAGAGAGGGAGAGAGTCAGGACAGAGAGGAAGAGAGGAAGGACAGAGAGGGAGAGAGGCAGGACAGAGAGGAAGAGAGGCAGGACAGAAAAGGAGAGAGGAGTAGAATGGAGCAGATCACAGTTGAATGTTTAATGACAGTGTGTTAGCTCCTGGAACACTGCCAGCCCAACTATGTCTGCTTGCCTGCCTGTGTGTCTACCCGCCCGCCCGCATTTCTGGGGCGGGCCAGGCTGAGTGTAGTCTAACATGTGACTGGGGGTATATTTCGACAGGGTTATGTAATCTCTACGGATGCCGCTCCCTCCCTCCCAGTCCCGTACAGCTGGGGCTGAGGAGGGCGGTCGGGAGGCAAATGATGCAGAAGAGGCGAACAGTAAATGTAATGTTCACATCTGACAGGGGTCATCCTGCCTGACTGGGAGAGATTGTTACATAAGTCTAAATGGGCGGATAGCTGGCGGATATTACAGCAGTTATTTATGGGTGGTAGTTCCTTATGGGTGGTAGTTCCCTATGGGTGGTACTTCCTTATGGGTGGTTGTTCCTTATGGGTGGTAGTTCCTTATGGGTGGTTGTTCCTTATGGGTGGTACTTCCTTATTGGTGGTTGTTCCTTATGGGTGGTACTTCCTTATGGGTGGTAGTTCCTTAAGGGTTGTACTTCCTTATGGGTTATACTTCCTTATGGGTGGTAGTTCCTTATGGGTGGTAGTTCCTTATGGGTGGTAGTTCCTTATGAGTGGTATTTCCTTATGGGTGGTAGTTATTTATGGGTGGTACTTCCGTATGGGTGGTAGAGGGTGGTAGTTATTTATGGGTGTTACTTCCTTATGGGTGGTGGTTCCTTATGGGTGGTGTAGGGTGGTAGTTATTTATGGGTGGTACTTCCTTGTGGGTGGTATTCCTTATGTGTGGTACTTCCTTATGTGTGGTAGTCCCTTATGGGTGGTGTAGGGTGGTAGTTATTTATGGGTGGTACTTCCTTAAGGGTGGTAGGTCCTTATAATAATAATAATAATATATGCCATTTAGCAGACGCTTTTATCCAAAGCGACTTACAGTCATGCGTGCATACATTCTACGTATGGGTGGTCCCGGGATCGAACCCACTACCCTGGCGTTACAAGCGCCATGCTCTACCAACTGAGCTACACAGGACCACACTTATGGGTGGTAGGTCCTTAAGTGTGGTATAGGGTGGTAGTTCCTTATGGGTGGTGTAGGGTGGTAGTTATTTATGGGTGGTACTTACATATGGGTGGTGTAGGGTGCTAGTTATTTATGGGTGGTACTTCCTTATGGGTGGTACTTCCTTATGGGTGGTGTAGGGTGGTAGTTATTTATGGGTGGTACTTATGGGTGGTAGTTATTTATGGGTGGTACTTCCTTATGGGTGGTAGTTATTTATGGGTTGTACTTCCTTATGGGTGGTACTTCCTTATGTGTGGTACTTCCTTATGGTTGGTACTTCCTTATGGGTGGTAGTTATTTATGGGTGGTACTTCCTTATGGGTGGTACTTCCTTATGGGTGGTAGTTATTTATGGGTGGTACTTCCTTATGGGTGGTACTTCCTTATGTGTGGTACTTCCTTATGGTTGGTACTTCCTTATGTGTATAGGGTGGTAGTTCCTTTTGGATGCCATAGGGTGGTTGTTATTTATGGGTGGTATATGGTGGTAGTTATGTATGGGTGGTAGAGTGTGGTAGATCCTTATAATAATATAATAATAATATATGTCATTTAGCAGACGCTTTTATCCAAAGCGACTTACAGTCATGTGTGCATACATTCTACGTATGGGTGGTCCCGGAATCGAACCCACTACCCTGGCGTTACAAGCGCCATGCTCTACCAACTGAGCTACAGAGGACCACTGGGTGGTATAGGGTGGGTGTTATTTATGGGTGGTAGTTCCCAATGGGTGGTATAGGGTGGCCGTTCATTATGAGTGGTATATTTGGTGGGTGGTGAAAAAAACTGTTTTCCATATAGTGACATGTGACAAACTTCAATGTTTTATCATCAATAGAGGCAACTAGACTAGCTACATTATAGCTACATTATAGCTACATTATGGCTACGTTATAGCTACATTATAGCTACGTTATAGCTACACTATAGCTACGTTATGGCTATGTTATAGCTACATTATAGCTACGTTATAGCTATGTTATAGCTACATTATGGCTACGTTATAGCTACATTATAGCTACGTTATAGCTACATTATAGCTACGTTATAGCTACATTATAGCTACATTATAGCTACATTATAGCTACATTATAGCTACGTTATAGCTATATTATAGCTACATTATGGCTACGTTATAGCTACGTTATAGCTACGTTATAGCTACGTTATGGCTACGTTATAGCTACATTATAGCTACACTATAGCTACATTATAGCTACACTATAGCTACACTATAGCTACATTATAGCTACATTAAAGCTACATTATAGCTACACTATAGCTACATTATAGCTACATTATAGCCACATTATAGCTATGTTATAGCTACATTGCATGAAGACAGCCTATGCTTACTACCTGTGAGCTCCATAGGTGTGACCTCGGTGACATTTTAAAAGTCAATACCGGGGTCAAGTAATGATCGTGGCCTTTCAGGCCAAAACATGTTGTGGAATATGATGAATATTGGTTATAAATCCCGTGGGGACCTTCGGATCTCATTCCATCACTAACCACATCAGCGTTTAAAATGGCACCTTATTCGCCAAACGTTGGTGTTATGGCTTTACAACCCCTGCTCTATTATGGATTAGTTAAATACAATAGAATAAAATATTGTGGATAAAGAGTTAATTGTCTAACAGAACACAGAGGGTATTCTTTAAATGGAAGCCTCTCCATTAAAAAACACCCAGGGTAGATTCAGGAATTCCCCAGGGTAGCTGTCTAGGCCCCTTACTTTTTTCAATCTTTACTAATGTCATGCCACTGGCATTTAAGTAAAGCCAGTGTGTCTATGTACGCAGATGACTCACCACTATACACGTCAGCTACCACAGAAACTGAAATGACAACAACACTTAAGAAAGAGCTGCAGTTAGTTTCAGAATGGGTGAAAAGGAATACGTTAGTCCTAAATATTTCTAAAACTAAAAGCATTGTATTTGGGACAAACCATTCACTAAACTCTAAACCTCAACTAAATCTTGCAATGAATAATGTGGAAAGTGAGCAAGTTGAGGAGACTAAACTTCCTGGAGTAACCTTGGAGTGTAAACTGTCATGGTCGAAACATATTGATACAACAATAGCTAGAATGGGGAGAATTCTTGTCACGTCTACTCCCACTCCTCCCAATCCGGCGTTCGACCGTCGCCGGTTTACTAACCACTGGTTCTGGGAACCATCATTACGCGCACCTGGTATTCATCATTATGCAGACCTGGTATTCATCATTACGCGCACCTGATTTTCATCATTACGCGCACCTGATTTTCATCATTACGCGCACCTGATTTTCATCATTACGCGCACCTGGTATTCATCATTACGCGCACCTGGTATTCATCATTACGCACACCTGGTATTCATCATTACGCACACCTGGTATTCATTATTACGCGCACCTGGACTCCATTACCTTACTCATTTCCTCGCCTTTATCTGGTGCTCCCTTAGTCTCCTTCCCCAGGTAGTATTGTTTTCTGTTGTTAGTGTCTAGATGCTACTTCTACGTTGTATCATTCCATGTTACATGTTATATTTATCTTAGAACCTGCACCTGCTTCTCGGCTCCCAGCGTCTACGTTACAGGTCTGTCCATAATAAAAGTGCTGCTCTGCATTCTTAACAGCACTATCAACAAGACAACATTTACATTACATTTAAGTCATTTAGCAGACGCTCTTATCCAGAGCGACTTACAAATTGGTGCAATCACCTTATGACATCCAGTGGGACAGTCACTTAACAATAGTGCATCTAAAACTTAGGGGGGGTGGGGTGAGAGGGATTACTTAACCTATCCTAGGTATTCCTTAAAGAGGTGGGGTTTCAGGTGTCTCCGGAAGGTGGTGATTGACTCCGCTGTCCTGGCGTCGTGAGGGAGTTTGTTCCACCATTGGGGGGCCAGGGCAGCGAACAGTTTTGACTGGGCTGAGCGGGAGCTGTACTTCCTCAGTGGTAGGGAGGCGAGCAGGCCAGAGGTGGATGAACGCAGTGCCCTTGTTTGGGTGTAGGGCCTGATCAGAGCCTGGAGGTACTGAGGTGCCGTTCCCCTCACAGCTCCGTAGGCAAGCACCATGGTCTTGTAGCGGATGCGAGCTTCAACTGGAAGCCAGTGGAGAGAACGGAGGAGCGGGGTGACGTGAGAGAACTTGGGAAGGTTGAACACCAGACGGGCTGCGGCGTTCTGGATGAGTTGAAGGGGTTTAATGGCACAGGCAGGGAGCCCAGCCAACAGCGAGTTGCAGTAATCCAGACGGGAGATGACAAGTGCCTGGATTAGGACCTGCGCCGCTTCCTGTGTGAGGCAGGGTCGTACTCTGCGGATGTTGTAGAGCATGAACCTACAGGAACGGGCCACCGCCTTGATGTTAGTTGAGAACGACAGGGTGTTGTCCAGGATCACGCCAAGGTTCTTGGCGCTCTGGGAGGAGGACACAATGGAGTTGTCAACCGTGATGGCGAGATCATGGAACGGGCAGTCCTTCCCCGGGAGGAAGAGCAGCTCCGTCTTGCCGAGGTTCAGCTTGAGGTGGTGATCCGTCATCCACACTGATATGTCTGCCAGACATGCAGAGATGCGATTCGCCACCTGGTCATCAGAAGGAGGAAAGGAGAAGATTAATTGTGTGTCGTCTGCATAGCAATGATAAGAGAGACCATGTGAGGTTATGACAGAGCCAAGTGACTTGGTGTATAGCGAGAATAGGAGAGGGCCAAGAACAGAGCCCTGGGGGACACCAGTGGTGAGAGCGCGTGGTGAGGAGACAGATTCTCGCCACGCCACCTGGTAGGAGCGACCTGTCAGGTAGGACGCAATCCAAGCGTGGGCCGCGCCGGAGATGCCCAACTCGGAGAGGGTGGAGAGGAGGATCTGATGGTTCACAGTATCGAAGGCAGCCGATAGATCTAGAAGGATGAGAGCAGAGGAGAGAGAGTTAGCTTTAGCAGTGCGGAGCGCCTCCGTGATACAGAGGAGAGCAGTCTCAGTTGAGTGACTAGTCTTGAAACCTGACTGATTTGGATCAAGAAGGTCATTCAGAGAGAGATAGCGGGAGAGCTGGCCAAGGACGGCACGTTCAAGAGTTTTGGAGAGAAAAGAAAGAAGGGATACTGGTCTGTAATTGTTGACATCGGAGGGATCGAGTGTAGGTTTTTTCAGAAGGGGTGCAACTCTCGCTCTCTTGAAGACGGAAGGGACGTAGCCAACGGTCAGGGATGAGTTGATGAGCGAGGTGAGGTAAGGGAGAAGGTCTCCGAAATGGTCTGGAGAAGAGAGGAGGGGATAGGGTCGAGCGGGCAGGTTGTTGGGCGGCCGGCCGTCACAAGACGCGAGATTTCATCTGGAGAGAGAGGGGAGAAAGAGGTCAGAGCACAGGGTAGGGCAGTGTGAGCAGAACCAGCGGTGTCGTTTGACTTAGCAACGAGGATCGGATGTCGTCGACCTTCTTTTCAAAATGGTTGACGAAGTCATCTGCAGAGAGGGAGGAGGGGGGAGGGGCGGAGGATTCAGGAGGGAGGAGAAGGTGGCAAAGAGCTTCCTAGGGTTGGAGGCAGAAGCTTGGAATTTAGCGTGGTAGAAAGTGGCTTTAGCAGCAGAGACAGAGGAGGAAAATGTAGAGAGGAGGGAGTGAAAGGATGCCAGGTCCGCAGGGAGGCGAGTTTTCCTCCATTTCCGCTCGGCTGCCCGGAGCCCTGTTCTGTGAGCTCGCAATGAGTCATCGAGCCACGGAGCGGGAGGGGAGGACCGAGCCGGCCTGGAGGATAGGGGACATAGAGAGTCAAGGGATGCAGAGAGGGAGGAGAGGAGGGTTGAGGAGGCAGAATCAGGAGATAGGTGGGAGAAGGTTTGAGCGGAGGGAAGAGATGATAGGATGGAAGAGGAGAGAGTAGCGGGGGAGAGAGAGCGAAGGTTGGGACGGCGCGATACCATCCGAGTAGGGGCAGTGTGGGAGGTGTTGGATGAGAGCGAGAGGGAAAAGGATACAAGGCAGTGGTCGGAGACTTGGAGGGGAGTTGCAATGAGGTTAGTGGAAGAACAGCATCTAGTAAAGATGAGGTCGAGCGTATTGCCTGCCTTGTGAGTAGGGGGGGAAGGTGAGAGGGTGAGGTCAAAAGAGGAGAGGAGTGGAAAGAAGGAGGCAGAGAGGAAAGAGTCAAAGGTAGACGTGGGGAGGTTAAAGTCGCCCAGAACTGTGAGAGGTGAGCCGTCCTCAGGAAAGGAGCTTATCAAGGCATCAAGCTCATTGATGAACTCTCCGAGGGAACCTGGAGGGCGATAAATGATAAGGATGTTAAGCTTGAAAGGGCTAGTAACTGTGACAGCATGGAATTCAAAGGAGGCGATAGACAGATGGGTAAGGGGAGAAAGAGAGAATGACCACTTGGGAGAGATGAGGATCCCGGTGCCACCACCCCGCTGACCAGACGCTCTCGGGGTGTGCGAGAACACGTGGGCGGACGAAGAGAGAGCAGTAGGAGTAGCAGTGTTGTCTGTGGTGATCCATGTTTCCGTCAGGGCCAAGAAGTCGAGGGACTGGAGGGAGGCATGGGCTGAGATGAACTCTGCCTTGTTGACCGCAGATTGGCAGTTCCAGAGGCTACCGGAGACCTGGAACTCCACGTGGGTCGTGCGCGCTGGGACCACCAGAGTAGGGTGGCCGCGGCCACGCGGTGAGGAGCGTTTGTATGGTCTGTGCAGAGAGGAGAGAACAGGGATAAACCGACACATAGTTGACAGGCTACAGAAGAGGCTACGCTAATGCAAAGGAGATTGGAATGACAAGTGGACTACACGTCTCGAATGTTCAGAAAGTTAAGCTACGTAGCAAGAATCTTATTGACTAAAATGATTAAAATGATGCAGTACTGCTGAAGTAGGCCAGCTGGCAGTGGGCGCGTTGTTGACACTACACTAATCAAGTCGTTCCGTTGAGTGTAATAGTTTCTGCAGTGTTGCTATTCGGGGCTAGCAGGCTAGCTAGCAGTGTTGTTTACGTTACGTTGCGTTAAAAGAACGACAATAGATGGCTAGCGAACCTAGAAAATCGCTCTAGACTACACAATTATCTTTGATACAAAGACGGCTATGTAGCTAGCTAAGTAGCTAGCTACGATCAAACAAATCAAACCGTTGTACTGTAATGAAAATGAAGTGAAAATGTGATACAACCTGTGAATGCGACCGGGTAGTTGAGTTCTATACAGAAGACGTTGGCTAGCGTTGGCTAGCTGTTGGCTAGCTAGCAGAGTCACCTACGTTAAGGACGACAAATAGCTGGCTAGCTAACCTCGGTAAATTAAGATAATCACTCTAAGACTACACACTCTAAACCTAAACAACACAATTATCTTGGATACGATGATACGATGATACGAAGACAGCAAAGACAGCTATGTAGCTAGCTAACACTACACTGATCAAGTCGTTCAGTTGAGTGTAACAGTTTCTCCAGTGCAGCTAATCAGTGGACGTTAGCTAGCTGGCTAGTGAAGACTACGTTAGGACGGCGAAATACGATAATTACGCAATTATCTTTGATACAAAGACGGCTATGTAGCTAGCTGAGAAGAAATTGCTAAGATAAGACAAATCAAACCGTTGTGATATAATGAAATATAATGAAAAAGTTATACTACCCGTTGGAGCGACGTGCAGATGCCCGTTGGAGCGACGTGCAGAGACAAGTCCTACAGGCCCTAGTTTTGTCGCACCTGAACCACTGTTCAGTCGTGTGGTCAGGTGCCACAAAGAGAGACTGGCCCTTGGATGTACACAGAGAGCTAACATTAATAATACGCATTTTAATCTCTCCTGGCTCAAAGTCGAGGAGAGATTGACATCATCACTACTTGTACACTGCTCAAAAAAATAAAGGGAACACTTAAACAACACAAAGTAACTCCAAGTCAATCACACTTCTGTGAAATCAAACTGTCCACTTAGGAAGCAACACTGATTGACAATACATTTCACATGCTGTTGTGCAAATGGAATAGACAACAGGTGGAAATTATAGGCATTTAGCAAGACATCCCCAATAAAGGTGTGGTTCTGCAGGTGGGGACCACAGACCACTTCTCAGTTCCTATGCTTCCTGGCTGATGTTTGGTCACTTTTGAATGCTGGCGGTGCTTTCACTCTAGTAGTAGCATGAGACGGAGTCTACAACCCACACAAGTGGCTCAGGTAGTGCAGCTTATCCAGGATGGCACATCAATGGGAGCTGTGGCAAGAAGGTTTGCTGTGTCTGTCAGCGTAGTGTCCAGAGCATGGAGGCGCTACCAGGAGACAGGCTAGTACATCAGGAGACGTGGAGGAGGCCGTAGGAGGGCAACAACCCAGCAGCAGGACCCCTACCTCCACCTTTGTGCAAGGTGGAGCAGGAGGAGCACTGCCAGAGCCCTGCAAAATGACATCCAGCAGGCCACAAATGTGCATGTGTCAGCTCAAACGGTCAGCAACAGACTCCATGAGGGTGGTATGAGGGCCCGACGTCCACAGGTGGGGTTTGTGCAGCCCAACACCGTGCAGGACGTTGGCGAGAGAACACCAAGATTGGCAAATTCGCCACTGGCGCCCTGTGCTCCTCACAGATGAAAGCAGGTTCACACTGAGCACACGTGACAGTCTGGAGACGCCGTGGAGAACATTCTGCTGCCTGCAACATCCTCCAGCATGACCGGTTTGGCGGTGGGTCAGTCATGGTGTGGGGTGGCATTTCTTTGGGGGGCCGCACAGCCCTCCATGTGCTCGCCAGAGGTAGACTGTCATTAGGTACCCGAGATGAGATCCTTAGACCCCTTGTGAGACCATATGCTGGTGCTGTTGGCCCTGGGTTCCTCCTAATGCAAGACAGTGCTAGACCTCATGTGACTGGAGTGTGTCAGCAGTTCCTGCAAGAGGAAGGCATTGATGCTATGGATTGGCCCACCCGTTCCCCAGACCTGAATCCAATTGAGCACATCTGGGACATCATGTCTCGCTCCATCCACCAACGCCACGTTGCACCACAGACTGTCCAGGAGTTGGCGGATGCTTTAGTCCAGGTCTGGGAGGAGATCCCTCAGGAGACCATCCGCCACCTCATCAGGAGCATGCCCAGGCGTTGTAGGGAGGTCATACAGGCACGTGGAGGCCAGACACACTACTGAGCCTCACTTTTGACTTGTTTTAAGGACATTACATCAAAGTTGGATCGGCCTGCAGTGTGGTTTTCCACTTTAATTTTGAGTGTGACTCCAAATCCAGATCTCCATGGGTTGATAAATTTGATTTCCATTGATAATTTTTGTGTGATTTTGTTGTCAGCACATTCAACTATTTAAAGAAAAAGTATTTAATAACAATATTTCATTCATTCAGATCTAGGATGTGTTATTTTAGTGTTCCCTTTTAGTGTTCCTTGTCTGTTTGAACTACTGGCACACAGATTGAACACCCATGCATACCCCACAAGACATGCCACCAGAGGTCTCTTCACAGTCCTCAAGTCCAGAACAGACTATGGGAGGTGCACAGAACTACAGAGGGAAAGGAGGCAGGACAGAGAGGGAGAGAGGCAGGACAGAGAGGGAGAGAGGCAGGACAGAGAGGGAGAGAGGCAGGACAGAGAGGGAGAGAGGCAGGACAGAGAGGGAGAGAGGCAGGACAGAGAGGGAGAGAGGCAGGACAGAGAGGGAGAGAGGCAGGACAGAGAGGGAAAGAGGCAGGACAGAGAGGGAAAGAGGCAGGACAGAGAGGGAGAGAGGCAGGACAGAGAGGGAGAGAGGCAGGACAGAGAGGGAGAGAGGCAGGACAGAGAGGGAGAGAGGCAGGACAGAGAGGGAGAGAGGCAGGACAGAGAGGGAAAGAGGCAGGACAGAGAGGGAGAGAGGCAGGACAGAGAGGGAGAGAGGCAGGACAGAGAGGGAGAGAGGCAGGACAGAGAGGGAGAGAGGCAGGACAGAGAGGGAGAGAGGCAGGACAGAGAGGGAGAGAGGCAGGACAGAGAGGGAGAGAGGCAGGACAGAGAGGGAGAGAGGCAGGACAGAGAGGGAGAGAGGCAGGACAGAGAGGGAAAGAGGCAGGACAGAGAGGGAGAGAGGCAGGACAGAGAGGGAAAGAGGCAGGACAGAGAGGGAAAGAGGCAGGACAGAGAGGGAAAGAGGCAGGACAGAGAGGGAGAGAGGCAGGACAGAGAGGGAGAGAGGCAGGACAGAGAGGGAGAGAGGCAGGACAGAGAGGGAAAGAGGCAGGACAGAGAGGGAAAGAGGCAGGACAGAGAGGGAAAGAGGCAGGACAGAGAGGGAGAGAGGCAGGACAGAGAGGGAAAGAGGCAGGACAGAGAGGGAAAGAGGCAGGACAGAGAGGGAGAGAGGCAGGACAGAGAGGGAAAGAGGCAGGACAGAGAGGGAGAGAGGCAGGACAGAGAGGGAGAGAGGCAGGACAGAGAGGGAAAGAGGCAGGACAGAGAGGGAGAGAGGCAGGACAGAGAGGGAGAGAGGCAGGACAGAGAGGGAGAGAGGCAGGACAGAGAGGGAGAGAGGCAGGACAGAGAGGGAGAGAGGCAGGACAGAGAGGGAGAGAGGCAGGACAGAGAGGGAGAGAGGCAGGACAGAGAGGGAGAGAGGCAGGACAGAGAGGGAAAGAGGCAGGACAGAGATGGAAAGAGGCAGGACAGAGAGGGAAAGAGGCAGGACAGAGAGGAAAGAGGCAGGACAGAGAGGGAGAGAGGCAGGACAGAGAGGGAAAGAGGCAGGACAGAGAGGGAAAGAGGCAGGACAGAGAGGGAAAGAGGCAGGACAGAGAGGGAAAGAGGCAGGACAGAGAGGGAAAGAGGCAGGACAGAGAGGGAAAGAGGCAGGACAGAGAGGGAAAGAGGCAGGACAGAGAGGGAAAGAGGCAGGACAGAGAGGGAAAGAGGCAGGACAGAGAGGGAAAGAGGCAGGACAGAGAGGGAAAGAGGCAGGACAGAGAGGGGGAGAGAGGCAGGACAGAGAGGGAGAGAGGCAGGACAGAGAGGGAAAGAGGCAGGACAGAGAGGGAGAGAGGCAGGACAGAGAGGGAGAGAGGCAGGACAGAGAGGGAGAGAGGCAGGACAGAGAGGGAGAGAGGCAGGACAGAGAGGGAGAGAGAGGCAGGACAGAGAGGGAGAGAGGCAGGACAGAGAGGGAGAGAGGCAGGACAGAGAGGGAGAGAGGCAGGACAGAGAGGGAAAGAGGCAGGACAGAGAGGGAGAGAGGCAGGACAGAGAGGGAAAGAGGCAGGACAGAGAGGGAAAGAGGCAGGACAGAGAGGGAGAGAGGCAGGACAGAGAGGGAAAGAGGCAGGACAGAGAGGGAGAGAGGCAGGACAGAGAGGGAAAGAGGCAGGACAGAGGGAGAGAGGCAGGACAGAGAGGGAGAGAGGCAGGACAGAGAGGGAGAGAGGCAGGACAGAGAGGGAGAGAGGGAGAGAGGCAGGACAGAGAGGGAGAGAGGCAGGACAGAGAGGGAGAGAGGCAGGACAGAGAGGGAATGAGGCAGGACAGAGAGGAGAGAGGAAGGACAGAGGGAAAGAGGCAGGACAGAGAGGGAAAGAGGCAGGACAGAGAGGGAACGAGGCAGGACAGAGAGGGAAAGAGGCAGGACAGAGGGAGAGAGGCAGGACAGACAGGAAGAGAGGCTGTGTGACAGTACCTTGGCAGGAACTAATGGGGATCTATAATAAACCCCAGGAAGAGTAGCTGCTGCCTTGACAGGAACTAATGGGGATCCATAATAAACCCCAGGAAGAGTAGCTGCCGCCTTGACAGGAACTAATGGGGATCCATAATAAACCGCAGGAAGAGTAGCTGCCGCCTTGACAGGAATTAATGGGGATCCATAATAAACCACAGGAAGAGTAGCTGCTGATCCATTATAAATACATAGTGCACTACTATAGACCAGTGCCCTATTCCTTATATAGTGTGCTATTTTGGACCAGGACCCATATGTAGGGAACTATGTAGGAGATAGGGAGTGATTTGTGATGCACCATGGGCTACAGAACTCTACATGGTCACCACAGCAACTAGATGAGTGAAGAATAGTTGTAACCTGAGCAGGATAAACCCTTAATGATGATAGGTCTGATACCTAACCTCTTCCCTTCCTCTTTTCTTTCTCTCCTCCCATCCTCCTCTTCTCCTCCTCCCATCCTCCTATTCTCTCTTTCCTCTCCTCCATCCTCTTCTTCTCCTCCTCTCTTCGCCTCTTCTCCTCCTCTCTTCTTCTCTCCTTCTCTCTTCTCCTCCTCTCTCCTCCTCCTTCTCCCTTCTCTCTTCTTCTTCTCCTCTCCCTCCCATCCTCTTCTCCTCCCGTAGCCCTTCTCTCTTCTTCTCCTCCTCTCTTCGCCTCCTCTCCTCCCATCCTCCTCATCTCCTCCCGTCCCCCTCTTCTCCTCTCTTCTCTCTCTCTCTCTCTCTCTCTCTCTCTCTCTCTCTCTCTCTCTCTCTCTCTCTCTCTCTCTCTCTCTCTCTCTCTCTCTCTCTCTCTCTCTCTCTCCTCTTAGCCCTTCTCCTCCTTAGCCCTTCTCCTTAGCCCTTCTTCTCTCTTCTTCTCCACCTCCCCTCCTCCTCTTCTCCTCTCTCTCTCTCTCTCTCTCTCTCTCTTCTCCTCCTCTTCTCTTTCTCTCTTCTCCTCCTTAGCCCTTCTCCTCTCTTCTTCTCCTCCTCTCCTCTATTTCTCTCTTCTCCTCCTTAGCCCTTCTCCTCTCTTCTTCTCCACCTCCCATCCTCCTCTTTTCCTCTTCTCTTTCTCTCTCTTCCTCCTCTCTTTCTCTCTTCTCCTCCTTAGCCCTTCTCCTCTCTTCTTTTCCTCCTCCCGTCCTCCTCCCTTCTTCTCTTTCTCTCTATTCCTCCTCTCCTTCTCTCTCTCTCTTCTCCTCCTATCCTCCTCCCATCCTCCTATTTTCCTCATCTCTTCTTCTCTTTTCCTCTCCTCCTTCTCTCCTCATCTCTTCATCTCCCTTAAAGCGTTAATCTGCTGTGTTTATCAATAGCTAGTCTGCTGTGTTTATCAATAGCTAGTCTGCTGTTTATCAGTAGCTAGTCTGCTGTGTTTATCAGTAGCTAGTTTCATAGCAGGTGGAGTAGATGAAAGATTGAGAACACTAAACTACACTGAGTGGACACAAGATTAGGAACACCTGCTCTTTCCATGACACAGACTGACCAGGTGAAAGCTACGATCCCTTATTGATGTCTCTTGTTAAATTCACTTCAGTCAGTGTAGATGAAGGGGTTAAAGACAGATTTTTAAGCCTTGAGACATGGATTGTGTATGTGTGTTATTCAGAGGGTGAACGGGAAAGACAGAATATATAAGTTCCTTTGAACGGTGTATGGTAGTAGGTGTCAGGAACACTGGTTTGTGTCAAGAACTGCAACGCTGCTGGGTTTTTCACACTCAACAGTTTCCTGTGTGTATCAAGAACGGTCCACCACTCAATGGACATCCAGGCAACTTGACACAACTGTGGGAAGCATTAGAGTCAACATGGGCCAGTATTCCTGTGGAAAGCATTGGAGTCAACATGGGTCAGTATTCCTGTGGAAGGCTTTCAACACTTTGTAGAGTCCCTGTGGAAGGCTTTCAACACTTTGTAGAGTCCTTGTGGAAAGCTTTCAACACTTTGTAGAGTCCCTGTGGAAGGCTTTCAACACCTTGTAGAGTCCCTGTGGAAGGCTTGTAACACCTTGTAGAGACCCTGTGGAAGGCTTGTAACACCTTGTAGAGTCCCTGTGGAAGGCTTTCAACACTTTGTAGAGTCCTTGTGGAAAGCTTTCAACACTTTGTAGAGTCCCTGTGGAAGGCTTTCAACACCTTGTAGAGTCCCTGTGGAAGGCTTGTAACACCTTGTAGAGACCCTGTGGAAGGCTTTCAACACCTTGTAGAGTCCCTGTGGAAGGCTTTCAACACTTTGTAGAGTCCCTGTGGAAGGCTTTCAACACTTTGTAGAGACCCTGTGGAAGGCTTTTAACACCTTGTAGAGACCCTGTGGAAGGCCAACACTGTGGAAGGCTTTCAACACATTGTAGAGTCCCTGTGGAAGGCTTTCAACACTTTGTGGAAGGCTTTCAACACATTGTCCCTGTGGAAGGCTTTCAACACTTTGTAGAGTCCCTGTGGAAGGCTTTCAACACTTTGTAGAGTCCCTGTGGAAGGCTTTCAACACTTTGTAGAGTCCCTGTGTAAGGCTTTCAACACTTTGTAGAGACCCTGTGGAAGGCTTTCAACACTTTGTAGAGTCCCTGTGGAAGGCTTTCAACACCTTGTAGAGTCCCTGTGGAAGGCTTTCAACACTTTGTAGAGTCCCTGTGGAAGGCTTTCAACACCTTGTAGAGTCCCTGTGGAAGGCTTTCAACACTTTGTAGAGTCCCTGTGGAAGGCTTTCAACACTTTGTAGAGTCTCTGACCCGATGAATTGAAGCTGCTCCGAGGACAAAAGGGAATGCAGCTAAATATTAAGGTGTTCCTAATGTTTTGTACGCTCAGTGTACTTCTTCTTGGGGTTGTTTGACGCATTCCAAACCAACACGGAGGACAACGCCAGATGAATCTGCTTTGGACTCGGTGTGAGATGAACTGTTGATAAAGGGAATCCGACCTTTGCCGACCTCAAGGCTTCATGCACCACGCAGCTTGTTGTTGTTCACTCTGTCTAGACGAGAACGTCCAGAATAATGTGTTTGTCCTTGAGCCCCCCTAAGGCTCTGTCCCAAATCGCACCCTATTCACCATATATAGTACACTACTGTTGACCAAAGCCCTATAGGCCCTGGTCAAAAGTAGTGCACTACAATAGGGCATAGGGTGTAATTTGAGCCCCCCCCTCCCTCCCAACTCCCCCCTGCGGCCTGCATCAGACTAAGGCTCTGTCCCAAATCGCACCCTATTCACCATATATAGTACACTACTGTTGAACAAAGCCCTATAGGCCCTGGTCAAAAGTAGTGCACTACAATAGGGAATAGGGTGTAATTTGAGCCCCTGATACCACTCCCCTGCTGCCTACAAGCCTCAGACTAAGTGCTATTGTTGGCCGAGCTTTACGATCACCTTCACGATAGTAACTAGTGGGCAGGAGAAGCAGAGGAGACACATAGGCTGTGTCCAAAAAAAGGGCACTCTATTCTCTACGTAGTGCACTACGGATTCTAATCAAAAGTAGTGCACTGTGTAGGGAACAGGGTTCCATTTGGCACGCACTCGTTACTAACCACAGAGAAGCTTCTAGAAAGCCTTCCTGTCAGTTGTTATGGGGGCGGCACAGTAGGTTATGACTAGGTACTACTGTTGGTGTCGTGTGTAAGACAGGGTCTACGTTACACCTGCAGACGGCTGATCTGTCCTCATGTGTTGACCCTGGCCTGAGGATCTGTCATCCTGTGTTGACCCTGGCCTGAGGATCTGTCATCCTGTGTTGACCCTGGCCTGAGGATCTGTCATCCTGTGTTGACCCTGGCCTGAGGATCTGTCATCCTGTGTTGACCCTGGCCTGAGGATCTGTCATCCTGCGTTGACCCTGGCCTGAGGATCTGTCATCCTGCGTTGACCCTGGCCTGAGGATCTGTCATCCTGTGTTGACCCTGGCCTGAGGATCTGTCATCCCTCATTGACCCTGGCCTGAGGATCTGTCATCCTGCGTTGACCCTGGCCTGAGGATCTGTCATCCTGTGTTGACCCTGGCCTGAGGGACAGTGAATGAGGATCTGTCATCCTGCGTTGACCCTGGCCTGAGGATCTGTCATCCTGCGTTGACCCTGGCCTGAGGATCTGTCATCCTGCATTGACCCTGGCCTGAGGATCTGTCATCCTGTGTTGACCCTGGCCTGAGGATCTGTCATCCTGTGTTGACCCTGGCCTGAGAGACAGTGAATGAGGATCTGTCATCCTGTGTTGACCCTGGCCTGAGGGACAGTGAATGAGGATCTGTCATCCTGTGTTGACCCTGGCCTGAGGATCTGTCATCCTGTGTTGACCCTGGCCTGAGGATCTGTCATCCTGTGTTGTCCCTGGCCTGAGGATCTGTCATCCTGCGTTGACCCTGGCCTGAGGATCTGTCATCCTGTGTTGACCCTGGCCTGAGGATCTGTCATCCTGCGTTGACCCTGGCCTGAGGATCTGTCATCCTGTGTTGACCCTGGCCTGAGGATCTGTCATCATGTGTTGACCCTGGCCTGAGGATCTGTCATCCTGTGTTGACCCTGGCCTGAGGATCTGTCATCCTGCGTTGACCCTGGCCTGAGGATCTGTCATCCTGTGTTGACCCTGGCCTGAGGGACAGTGAATGAGGATCTGTCATCCTGTGTTGACCCTGGCCTGAGGATCTGTCATCCTGCGTTGACCCTGGCCTGAGGATCTGTCATCCTGCGTTGACCCTGGCCTGAGGATCTGTCATCCTGCGTTGACCCTGGCCTGAGGATCTGTCATCCTGGGTTGACCCTGGCCTGAGGATCTGTCATCCTGCGTTGACCCTGGCCTGAGGATCTGTCATCCTGCGTTGACCCTGGCCTGAGGATCTGTCATCCTGCATTGACCCTGGCCTGAGGATCTGTCATCCTGCGTTGACCCTGGCCTGAGGATCTGTCATCCTGCGTTGACCCTGGCCTGAGGATCTGTCATCCTGCGTTGACCCTGGCCTGAGGGACAGTGAATGAACCAATACATTCAGGGACGTAATGTCACGTAATAACAAGATTACATTTTTCCAAGAATGATGTGTGACAGCTTTCCATATAGAATGTAGTCTGAAACACCACAGAGCACCGATGAAAGATGCCAGTTAATCTTTATAGTGTGGGTCACGTGAATCGTTGGAAAGGTATGTCTGGAGTAGAAACCGTGGTCCTCACAACTCAATCGACAACAATAATCTGATGAACGTGGAGTACTCTGAGGAGAACACGCGGTTCATACTCACCTCTTATCAACGTTCTGCCCTTCGGACAAGAATGTCTCCCCTCCTCATGGTTCTCACAGCACATAACGAGGCAGATAACACTACATAAAGCCCTCCCTTTCAGGAGTACATTCATCATGTGTGTGTGTATGGGTGTGTGTGCACGTGTGCGTGTGTGTGTGTGAGACAGTGCCGTCTGTTGCGACCACATTCCATGTGATGACTCCTAGATGGAGCCTGGAGACAGATCCTGGTTAATGACAGTGTGTGTGTGTGTGTGATGACTCCTAGATGGAGCCTGGAGACAGATCCTGGTTAATGACAGTGTGTGTGTGTGTGTGTGTGTGTGTGTGTGTGTGTGTGTGTGTGTGTGTGTGTGTGTGTGTGTGTGTGTGTGTGTGTGTGTGTGTGTGTGTGTGTGTGTGTGTGTGTGTGTGTGTGTGTGTGTGTGTGTGTGTGTGTGTGTGTGTGTGTGTGTGTGTGTGTGTGTGTGTGTGTGTGTGTGTGTGTGATGACTCCTAGATGGAGCCTGGAGGCAGATCCTGGTTAATGACAGTGTGTGTGTGTGTGTGATGACTCCTAGATGGAGCCTGGAGGCAGATCCTGGTTAATGACAGTGTGTGTATGGGTGTGTGTGTGTGTGTGATGACTCCTAGATGGAGCCTGGAGACAGATCCTGGTTAATGACAGTGTGTGTATGGGTGTGTGTGTGTGTGTGTGTGATGACTCCTAGATGGAGCCTGGAGACAGATCCTGGTTAATGACAGTGTGTGTATGGGTGTATGGGTGTGGGTGTGTGATGACTCCTAGATGGAGCCTGGAGACAGTGTAATGACAGTGTGTCAGTTCCCTGATAGGAATAACCAGAAGACTGGGCTCAAATTAGACAAACACTGATTAAAAGAGTGTGTGTTAACCCTGTGTGTAGAGTGTTTACCCTGTGTGTAGTGTTTACCCTGTGTGTAGTGTGTTTACCCTGTGTGTAGTGTGTTAACCCTGTGTGTAGTGTGTTAACCCTGTGTGTAGAGTGTTTACCCTGTGTGTAGAGTGTTTACCCTGTGTGTAGTGTTAACCCTGTGTGTAGTGTGTTTACCCTGTGTGTAGTGTGTTAACCCTGTGTGTAGTGTGTTAACCCTGTGTGTAGAGTGTTTACCCTGTGTGTAGAGTGTTTACCCTGTGTATAGTGTTTACCCTGTGTGTAGTGTGTTAACCCTGTGTGTAGTGTGTTTACCCTGTGTGTAGTGTGTTAACCCTGTGTGTAGTGTTAACCCTGTGTGTAGAGTGTTTACCCTGTGTGTAGTGTGTTTACCCTGTGTGTAGTGTGTTAACCCTGTGTGTAGAGTGTTTACCCTGTGTGTAGAGTGTTTACCCTGTGTATAGTGTTTACTCTGTGTGTAGTGTGTTAACCCTGTGTGTAGTGTGTTTACCCTGTGTGTAGTGTGTTAACCCTGTGTGTAGTGTTAACCCTGTGTGTAGAGTGTTTACCCTGTGTGTAGTGTGTTTACCCTGTGTGTAGAGTGTTTACCCTGTGTGTAGTGTGTTTACCCTGTGTGTAGTGTGTTTACCCTGTGTGTAGAGTGTTTACCCTGTGTGTAGAGTGTTTACCCTGTGTGTAGTGTGTTTACCCTGTGTGTAGTGTGTTTACCCTGTGTGTAGTGTGTTTACCCTGTGTGTAGTGTGTAGTGTGTTAACCCTGTGTGTAGTGTGTTAACCCTGTGTGTAGTGTGTTAACCCTGTGCGTAGTGTGTTAACCCTGTGTGCAGAGTGTTTACCCTGTGTGCAGAGTGTTTACCCTGTGTGTAGAGTGTTTACCCTGTGTGTAGAGTGTTTACCCTGTGTGTAGAGTGTTTACCCTGTGTGTAGAGTGTTTACCCTGTGTGTAGAGTGTTTACCCTGTGTGTAGTGTTTACCCTGTGTGTAGAGTGTTTACCCTGTGTGTAGTGTGTTTACCCTGTGTGTAGTGTGTTAACCCTGTGTGTAGTGTTAACCCTGTGTGTAGAGTGTTTACCCTGTGTGTAGTGTGTTTACCCTGTGTGTAGTGTGTTTACCCTGTGTGTAGTGTGTTAACCCTGTGTGTAGTGTGTTAACCCTGTGTGTAGTGTGTTAACCCTGTGTGTAGAGTGTTTACCCTGTGTGTAGAGTGTTTACCCTGTGTGTAGAGTGTTTACCCTGTGTGTAGAGTGTTTACCCTGTGTGTAGAGTGTTTACCCTGTGTGTAGAGTGTTTACCCTGTGTGTAGTGTTTACCCTGTGTGTAGAGTGTTTACCCTGTGTGTAGTGTGTTTACCCTGTGTGTAGTGTGTTAACCCTGTGTGTAGTGTTAACCCTGTGTGTAGAGTGTTTACCCTGTGTGTAGTGTGTTTACCCTGTGTGTAGTGTGTTTACCCTGTGTGTAGTGTGTTTACCCTGTGTGTAGTGTGTTAACCCTGTGTGTAGTGTGTTAACCCTGTGTGTAGTGTGTTAACCCTGTATGTAGTACTACAGTGTTCCTGTCTGAACATTCTCTCTCTTGGTTGTCCTCCAGGTGAAGGGTATGACAGCCAGTTGGGTGCTAAGTGACTGTTACCCCGGCAACACACATATCTGCCCCCAGGTGTTGTCGTGCTCAACGGGAAGAATTTAATTCAGTTGGCAATTTGTTCTTTAAAGTTTGTCATCAGTCATGTTATTGAACCTTTACATATATATATATATATATATATATATATTTATCAGGGAGTCTTACTGAGAACAAGGTCTATTTTTACAGACCAGAATTATGTTTGTAATAACAATGTTATTTATATAAGACTGTTGTACAGAAAAGGACAGGAAGTCCCCCCCCCCCAAAAAAATGGTTCTGAAACCAATGTGAAAAGAAAAACCAATTCCAAGGTAACCTAAATGTATTTCTACAACAATGTACAAAAGAGCAGACTCCAAACAGATCATACAGATATTAACTGTATATGATAAAGGCTATATAAATCATGAATTATTCAACACCCCATATGCTCGTGTCAAAGTGATCTAACAACGTTATCTATTTATAGGAGGGGCCCAAGCTAAAAACGTGTGGCCACAAGCAGGCCGCCAAAAGTATGCGGAAGTTCTCTCTGGCGCTCCGCAGAACACAGCCCACATAGATCAGTCACGTGGATAGCACAGACCCCTCCATAACCTATTTCCATGCTCCCTTCTCTCGATTACATAAAAATCTGTTTCTATTCACAACTCGTTTTGGCAGCCCTCTCCAGACGTCCTCGGGAACCCGTGCTCGCGCTGCTGACATTATGTCATTGGAGCGCAGCTCAACAAGCTCGAGCGGTTTCCGGTTTCCACTAGTTACCACAGTCACAAAGTCAAAATAGTATCTTATGTAAAAAAAAAAAAAATCAAGTAAAGAAAATTGTGCTTTTGGTCTTAGTTTTACGGTTAGTGTTAGGCATAAGATTAGAAGTTTACTTAAGATTAGGGTTAAGTTTAAAATCATATTTTAAGAATAGAAATTGTAAAATAAAAATAGGTGGGGTTATGCTTTGTGGCTGTGGTAACTAGTGACGACCAGCCGCTTCTGCAGACTCAAGCGAAACACGCTTCTCCAAGCTCCCTGACACCCAGGACCTCTATTCCAGGAGATGTCAAAGGAAGGCCAAAACAAAGTGTCAGACTCCAGCCACCCAGGCCACCCAAGCCATAGACAGTTTTCTCTGCTACCTCAATGCAAGTGAACTGCCAAGTGGAGCCAGGCTTCTCCCCCAAAAATTACCAATAAAAGAGAAAAACATAAAATGATGTTTACCTTTATTATCTTTCGTCTCTCTGTGTTGTCATGATTTCCCTTCAATTCGCTCAAGGCTGAATCTCACCTGAGAAAGCATCCGAGCAAACAAAATGGCGCCCATCTGTCTCCTTATGTGTAGGTGTTACGGATACCAGTATCCGTGTAGGCCATCCATCTGTCTCCTTATGTGTAGGCCATCCATCCATCTGTCTCCTTATGTGTAGACCATCCATCCATCTGTCTCCTTATGTGTAGGCCATCCATCCATCTGTCTCCTTATGTGTAGACCATCCATCCATCTGTCTCCTTATGTGTAGGCCATCCATCCATCTGTCTCCATGTGTAGGCCATCCATCCATCTGTCTCCTTATGTGTAGGCAGTCCATCCATCTGTCTCCTTATGTGTAGGCCATCCATCCATCTGTCTCCATGTGTAGGCCATCCATCCATCTGTCCATCCAGTGGTGATTTCAGCAAGTAAATATTGATGGGGGCAACAAAAACAACAACTAAAGTGTGATGCATGACAGCAAAGCCACAACAGCAACACTAAACAATACATTAATTGCACTATAACGATGACAAACGGTGCCCACAAACTGTTAGGGCCGACAGAAAGCTGTCCCAACAGCAGAGACCCAACACCTTACTACTGCTACACCTGGCTATCAGCAGAGTCCCAACACCTTACTACTGCTACACCTGGCTATCAGCAGTCCCAACACCTTACCACTGCTACACCTGGCTATCAGCAGAGACCCAACACCTTACCACTGCTACACCTGGCTATCAGCAGAGACCCAACACCTTACCACTGCTACACCTGGTTATCAGCAGTCCCAACACCTTACCACTGCTACACCTGGCTATCAGCAGAGTCCCAACACCTGACCACTGCTACACCTGGCTATCAGCAGAGTCCCAACACCTGACCACTGCTACACCTGGCTATCAGCAGAGTCCCAACACCTGACCACTGCTACACCTGGCTATCAGCAGAGTCCCCACCTTACCACTGCTACACCTGGCTATCAGCAGTCCCAACACCTTACCACTGCTACACCTGGCTATCAGCAGAGTCCCAACACCTTACCACTGTTACACCTGGCTATCAGCAGAGTCCCAACATCTTACCACTGCTACACCTGGCTATCAGCAGAGTCCCAACACCTTACCACTGCTACACCTGGCCATCAGCAGAGTCCCAACACCTTACCACTGTTACACCTGGTTATCAGCAGAGTCCCAACACCTTACCACTGCTACACCTGGCTATCATGTGAAGCCTTGTCTGGCAGCGAAACAGTTAATTCAGCCTCATTTACTGCCTTTAAAAAAACATATGTTATTGCTGACTTGTTTCAATGAATGTGATTTCTACTGACAATTGAGATGTACAAACTACGGCATAAGAGGACGACAAGCGGATAAGAGGCAATCCGTCATTTTGATTAAGACATTAATGAGCCGAGCGAGGACGGACGCAGTCAATATAACTATTTGTTTAGCACTTTTCAAATGTACAGCAACAGAATTCAGAACACTAGTCGCTCTTACAGTGTTCTCCCTGTACACCAAGTCAGAACCGTAGGATAAATAAAGGGGGCATATAAGCAGACAATATTCAATGATTACATTTCTCTAAAACCGGTTATAGGCTACATGTGCACCACCAAGTCAGAACTGCAGGGGAAGTTAAGAAGGGTAAATAGACCAAATGATTAGGGTGAGGCACATGGGCTACTAACATCTTACTACACAACACACACTTAGTATTACTTTCTTAGCTACAGTACACATATCTCCCTGGCATTTTGAATCATTTATAGAGCAGCATACAAGACATTTTTGGACTCATCTTGTTGTGCTGTGCTCACTTGAACAGGAAGGTGGCGCGGCGGTCCTTTGTGGGCAAATTTTGTCACCAAAACGTATTTTCCCAGTCAGAGCTCGTTTATTCCCAACTTCCTAGTTGTCTTGAACTCATTGACTCGGAACTCCAAGTTAACAGTTGTTTTGCGCGCGGCAGAAATCATGCTTCATTGACAGCATGGCCAATGCTGAATGTTTATCATTTTAAACTTGGAAAAGAGCCACTTAATCCCACATTTGGGACCGCACAGACACTCCACTGAATAGCAGGCTAGCTTTGCACGGCTTGCGGTCAATGTTAGCCACTGTCACTGATTGTTTCCAAACCACACGTTTTTATGGATTTGCGATTTCCAACTTGTTCTGTAATGTTTATGAAAAAGATTAATGTGTCACATGCGCCGAATACAACAGGTAGACCTTACAGTGAAATGCTCATTTTCAAGCCCTTAACCAACAATACAGTTTTAAGAAAATACCCCCAAAAAGTAAGAGATAAGAATAACAAATAATTAAAGAGCAGCAGTAAATAACATTGTGGAGGCTATATACAGGGTGTTACGGTACAGAGTCAATGTGGAGGCTATATACAGGGTATTACGGTACAGAGACAATGTGGAGGCTATATACAGGGTATTACGGTACAGAGTCAATGTGGAGACTATATACAGGGTATTACGGTACAGAGACAATGTGGAGGCTATATACAGGGTATTACGGTACAGAGTCAATGTGGAGACTATATACAGGGTATTACGGTACAGAGTCAATGTGGAGGCTATATACAGGGTGTTACGGTACAGAGTCAACGTGGAGACTATATACAGGGAGTCAATGTGCGGGGGCACCGGTGTCGAGGTAATATGTACGAGTAGGTAGAGTTATTAAAGTGACTATACATAGATAATAACAGAGAGTAGCAGCAGCTTTCCAGGAGGAGGGAGGGGGGGTATCCAGACTATACACACTACATATGCCCACACACACGCACACACACATATATGCACATTGACTCGGTAGCGTATATACATACTCCCTGTATACAGCCATGTTATTACCTCATACCCCTGCACATCAACTCAGTACTGGTACTTCCTGTATACAGCCATGTTATTACCTCATACCCCTGCACATTGACTCAGTACTGGTACTTCCTGTATACAGCCATGTTATTACCTCATACCCCTGCACATCGACTCAGTACTGGTCCTCCCTGTATATAGCCATGTTATTACCTCATACCCCTGCACATTGACTCAGTACTGGTACTTCCTGTATACAGCCATGTTATTACCTCATACCCCTGCACATCGACTCAGTACTGGTACTTCCTGTATACAGCCATGTTATTACCTCATACCCCCTGCACATTGACTCAGTACTGGTACTTCCTGTATATAGCCGTGTTGTAACCTCATACCTCTGTTATTCCTTGTGTCACTATTTCTATATATTTGTGTTTATCTGTGTTGTTGGAAAAGGACCATAAACATTTCACTGTCAGTCTACACCAGTGATTTAGGAAGCAAGTCACAAAAAGAATAAGAGGTTTTTCAACCAATCAGACAAACAGAACACCGTGTGGCCGCTATTCTGGAGGACCATCATTGAATGTCATGTGACTACAGACAGTCAGGCTTCTATGCACTCACATGTCCCCCAGGTCCCCCAGGTTATTACACACCCCATAGACATACTGTAGGTTAGACACCCCATAGACATACTGTAGGTTAGACCTCATAGACATACTGTAGGTTACACACCTCATAGACATACTGTAGGTTACACACCCCATAGACATACTGTAGGTTAGACACCCCATAGACATACTGTAGGTTAGACCTCATAGACATACTGTAGGTTACACACCTCATAGACATACTGTAGGTTAGACACACCATAGACATACTGTAGGTTAGACCCCATAGACATACTGTAGGTTAGACACCCCATAGACATACTGTAGGTTAGACCTCATAGACATACTGTAGGTTACACACCTCATAGACATACTGTAGGTTACACACCCCATAGACATACTGTAGGTTAGACACCCCATAGACATACTGTAGGTTAGACACCCCATAGACATACTGTAGGTTACACACCCCATAGACATACTGTAGGTTAGACACACCATAGACATACTGTAGGTTACACACCCCATAGACATACTGTAGGTTACACACCCCATAGACATACTGTAGGTTAGACACCCCATAGACATACTGTAGGTTAGACACCCCATAGACATACTGTAGGTTAGACACCCCATAGACATACTGTAGGTTAGACACCCCATAGACATACTGTAGGTTAGACACCCCATAGACATACTGTAGGTTAGACACCCCATAGACATACTGTAGGTTACACACCATTAGTTTGGCTCAGGGTTAAGGATGGTGCTGCCCCTTAGTGGTGAGACGTGGTATTACAGCCAATCTGCAGCCATTCTGCTCAGTTCCAGGAAGAGGATATCATTCACTGTGCTGTTGCTGAGCTCTGTGACAGATTACATAAAGCCTTACATAATGTTACCATTTAGCCATGTGAGCCGGAAAAAAATACCTTATTTAAATATTCAGACTCTTTGCTATGAGATTCGAAATTGAGATCAGGTGCATCCTGTTTCCATTGATCATCCTTGAGATGTTTCTACAACTTGATTGGAGTCCACCTGTGGTATATTCAACTGATTGGACATGATTTGGAAAGGTACACACCTGTCTATATAAGGTCCCACAGTTGACAGTGCATGTCAGAGCAAAAACCAAGTTATGAGGTCGAAGGAATTGTCTGTAGAGCTCCGAGACAGGATTGTGTCGAGACACAGATCTAGGGAAGGGTACCAACAAATGTCTGCAGCATTGAAGGTCCCCAAGAACACAGAGGCCTCCATCATTCTTAAATGGAAGACGTTTAGAACCACCAAGACTCTTCCTAGAGCTGGCCGCCTGACCAAACTGAGCAATCAGGGGAGAGAAGGGCCAAGAACCCGATGATCACTCTGACAGAGCTCCAGAGTTCCTCTGTGGAGATGGGAGAACCTTCCAGAAGGGCAACCATCTCTGCAGCACTCCACCAATCAGGCCTTTATGGTAGAGTGGCCAGACGGAAGCCACTCCTCAGTTAAAACGCACATGACAAAACACTAGCAATTTAACTGTTAGTCTACACCTGGTTGTTTACCAAGCTTGAGAGGAATACAATGTGATTTGATTTAGTGTATAGCAGTCATAACACATACTACATAACACATACCAGCCATGTACAGTATGCAGACAGCACCCTCTCTCTCCTTAAACACTACTAGCTTAGTAACGTCCTGTGCTGTGCCGTGCTGTGCAGTGCTGTGCTGTGCCAGCCTTCCTATGAAACATGAGTGAACAGTTCCTTAGTGAGAGGACTATATCATTGGAGTTAAAGGACTATATCATTGTAGTTAAAGGACTATATCATTGTAGTGAAAGGACTATATCATTGTAGTTAAAGGACTATATCATTGTAGTTAAAGGACTATATCATTGTAGTGAAAGGACTATATCATTGTAGTTAAAGGACTATATCATTGTAGTTAAAGGACTATATCATTGTAGTGAGAGGACTATATCATTGTAGTTAAAGGACTATATCATTGTAGTGAAAGGACTATATCATTGTAGTGAGAGGACTATATCATTGTAGTGAAAGGACTATATCATTGTAGTGAAAGGACTATATCATTGTAGTGAAAGGACTATATCATTGTAGTTAAAGGACTATATCATTGTAGTTAAAGGACTAGTAGTGAAAGGACTATATCATTGTAGTTAAAGGACTATATCATTGTAGTTAAAGGACTATATCATTGTAGTTAAAGGACTATATCATTGTAGTTATATCATTGTAGTTAAAGGACTATATCATTGTAGTTAAAGGACTATATCATTGTAGTTAAAGGACTATATCATTGTAGTTAAAGGACTATATCATTGTAGTTAAAGGACTATATCATTGTAGTTAAAGGACTATATCATTGTAGTGAAAGGACTATATCATTGTAGTGAAAGGACTATATCATTGTAGTGAAAGGACTATATCATTGTAGTGAAAGGACTATATCATTGTAGTTAAAGGACTATATCATTGTAGTTAAAGGACTATATCAGTTAAAGGACTATATCATTGTAGTTAAAGGACTATATCATTGTAGTGAAAGGACTATATCATTGTAGTGAAAGGACTATATCATTGTAGTTAAAGGACTATATCATTGTAGTGAAAGGACTATATCATTGTAGTGAAAGGACTATATCATTGTAGTTAAAGGACTATATCATTGTAGTTAAAGGACTATATCATTGGAGTTAAAGGACTATATCATTGGAGTTAAAGGACTATATCATTGGAGTTAAAGGACTATATCATTGTAGTTAAAGGACTATATCGTTGTAGTTAAAGGACTATATCATTGTAGTTAAAGGACTATATCATTGTAGTTAAAGGACTATATCATTGTAGTTAAAGGACTATATCATTGTAGTTAAAGGACTATATCATTGTAGTTAAAGGACTATATCATTGTAGTTAAAGGACTATATCATTATAGTTAAAGACCTCTGGCAGTCTCTGGGGGTGCCACAGGGTTCAATTCTTGGACCGACTCTCTTCTCTGTATACATCAATGAGGTCGCTCTTGCTGCTGGTGAGTCTCTGATCCACCTCTACGCAGACGACACCATTCTATATACTTCCGGCCCTTCTTTGGACACTGTGTTAACAACCCTCCAGGCGAGCTTCAATGCCATACAACTCTCCTTCCGTGGCCTCCAATTGCTCTTAAATACAAGTAAAACTAAATGCATGATCTTCAACCGATCGCTACCTGCACATGCCCGCCTGTCCAACATCACTACTCTGGACGGCTCTGACTTAGAATACGTGGACAACAACAAATACTAAGGTGTCTGGTTAGACTGTAAACTCTCCTTCCAGACCCATATCAAACATCTCCAATCCAAAGTTAAATCTAGAATTGGCTTCATATTTCTCAACAAAGCCTCCTTCACTCATGCTGCCAAACATACCCTCGTAAAATTGACCATCCTACCGATCCTCGACTTCGGCGATATAATTTACAAAATCGCCTCCAATACCCTACTCAATAAATTGGATGCAGTCTTTCACAGTGCCATCCGTTTTGTCACTAAATCCCCATATACTACCCACCACTGCGACCTCGTTGGCTGGCCCTCGCTTCATACTCGTCGCCAAACCCACTGGCTCCAGGTCATCTACAAGGCCCTGCTAGGTAAAGCCCTACCTTATCTCAGCTCACTGGTTGTGATTGGTTCCTGAGCCCACCGCTGCCATTGTGATTGGTTCCTGAGCCCACCGCTGCCATTGTGATTGGTTCCTGAGCCCACCCCTGCTGATGTGATTGGTTCCTGAGCCCATAGGATGTCATTTTTAAATGTATAAAATCCTCATGGTTTTTTCTGTAAAACCTGTGATGAAGGCTGAACTGCATTTGTTTTACTTTTAACACAAAGAATCTTTCTTATCAGCTTCCACTGTCCTACTCAATTAAATGCTATTAACAATACCTATGTCTGTAGGGGTGGCCCGCAAGATGTTATATCTGCATTGCAGGTGTGATTGAATTACATGATCCCAAACCTTAGGTACCTTCCTGCAATGGTAACTATGGATTTAGAACACAACGCCAACGGTCAAGTCAGGACAAGTCATTAAAAACAAAAGTGATATTTAATTTAGCAGACGGACTCCTCTTCTGCAGTGTGAGGTATCTCTGGTGCCGATCAGAGATATTATGGGGGTATAGTTATAATAACCTGAAGACAGTCACCTGCCAGACCAATGTGGGGCAAACTGTTGACCGTTATTGGTAGAAAGATGGCAGCACTGTCTCTTGGACTGGTGATGTCACAGCTGGTTGTCAGAGGTAAGTCTCCTACCGAAAATCTAGATCAGGATAGGAATAGTATTTAATAGAATTGGAAATACCTGGTATTAACTGGTGACTTCTCAATTACAAAAGTGGATAATTACTATGTCAAAATGTGTAAATATTAAGTAACAACCTTTTCCAACATGACATTTCTGATTTAATACCAAGTATACTTTGGTCCGTCTAAAGTGAGCACTTGTTATCGGTCTGTATGTGACTGGAACCCTAGGCAGTGCAGTTAAAGTCCTGTCTCAGCCGGGGGACACAGTAGAGTTTCCATGTGACTACAGCTATGAAGACCACCAGGACATCCCACAGCTGTCTGTCCAGTGGAGAGGCCCGAGCAACACGCTCCTCTGTCACTACATCAAACACAAGGTGTGGGGAACGCTGTGTGGACGTTTTATCTGTTGTGGTTTTCACCCTGTAAGCCAGAGCGCCAAAGACAAAAACCTCCATTTTTGGTGAAAACAGTTTTGATAGAGCGTGGGCGTTTGTAACGCCGAGGGTCGTGAGTACGATTCCCGCTGGGACCACCCTTATGAGAAAAAATAAATATATGCATGCATTACTGTAATTTGCTCCGGATAAAAGTGTTTGCTAAATTGCATATATTGTTACATTATATGTTGTGTTAAGGCCTTCCAGAACTGCACCCAGGGCTACTCACTGGACTACATGCCTAGGAAGATCACTCTGAGCATCACAGAGGTCAGAACGCAAGACTTCGGATGTCACGTCTGCTCCGTTAGCAAGAGACACGAGTTCATGGACTTTAGCATCGAGCTAGCCATGAGACAGGTGAGTTGGTTTGTCTATATTGTCTGTCTTTAGCATCGAGCTAGCCGCGGAGACAGGTGAGTTGGTTTGTCTATATTGTCTGACTTTAGCATCGAGCTAGCCGCGGAGACAGGTGAGTTGGTTTGTCTATATTGTCTGTCTTTAGCATCGAGCTAGCCGCGGAGACAGGTGAGTTGGTTTGTCTATATTGTCTGTCTTTAGCATCGAGCTAGCCGCGGAGACAGGTGAGTTGGTTTGTCTATATTGTCTGACTTTAGCATCGAGCTAGCCGTGAAGACAGGTGAGTTGGTTTGTCTATATTGTCTGTCTTTAGCATCGAGCTAGCCGCGGAGACAGGTGAGTTGGTTTGTCTATATTGTCTGACTTTAGCATCGAGCTAGCCGCGAAGACAGGTGAGTTGGTTTGTCTATATTGTCTGACTTTAGCATCGAGCTAGCCGCGGAGACAGGTGAGTTGGTTTGTCTATATTGTCTGTCTTTAGCATCGAGCTAGTGGAGACAGGTGAGTTGGTTTGTCTATATTGTCTGTCTTTAGCATCGAGCTAGCCGCGGAGACAGGTGAGTTGGTTTGTCTATATTGTCTGACTTTAGCATCGAGCTAGCCATGAAGACAGGTGAGTTGGTTTGTCTATATTGTCTGACTTTAGCATCGAGCTAGCCGCGGAGACAGGTGAGTTGGTTTGTCTATATTGTCTGACTTTAGCATCGAGCTAGCCATGAAGACAGGTGAGTTGGTTTGTCTATATTGTCTGTCTTTAGCATCGAGCTAGCCGCGGAGACAGGTGAGTTGGTTTGTCTATATTGTCTGACTTTAGCATCGAGCTAGCCGTGAAGACAGGTGAGTTGGTTTGTCTATATTGTCTGACTTTAGCATCGAGCTAGCCGTGAAGACAGGTGAGTTGGTTTGTCTATATTGTCTGTCTTTAGCATCGAGCTAGCCGTGAAGACAGGTGAGTTGGTTTGTCTATATTGTCTGACTTTAGCATCGAGCTCGCCATGAAGACAGGTGAGTTGGTTTGTCTATATTGTCTGACTTTAGCATCGAGCTAGCCATGAAGACAGGTGAGTTGGTTTGTCTATATTGTCTGACTTTAGCATCGAGCTAGCCGTGAAGACAGGTGAGTTGGTTTGTCTATATTGTCTGTCTTTAGCATCGAGCTAGCCGTGAAGACAGGTGAGTTGGTTTGTCTATATTGTCTGACTTTAGCATCGAGCTAGCCATGAAGACAGGTGAGTTGGTTTGTCTATATTGTCTGACTTTAGCATCGAGCTAGCCGTGAAGACAGGTGAGTTGGTTTGTCTATATTGTCTGTCTTTAGCATCGAGCTAGCCGTGAAGACAGGTGAGTTGGTTTGTCTATATTGTCTGACTTTAGCATCGAGCTAGCCGTGAAGACAGGTGAGTTGGTTTGTCTATATTGTCTGTCTTTAGCATCGAGCTAGCCGTGAAGACAGGTGAGTTGGTTTGTCTATATTGTCTGACTTTAGCATCGAGCTAGCCATGAAGACAGGTGAGTTGGTTTGTCTATATTGTCTGACTTTAGCATCGAGCTAGCCATGAAGACAGGTGAGTTGGTTTGTATATATTGTCTGACTTTAGCATCGAGCTAGCCGTGAAGACAGGTGAGTTGGTTTGTCTATATTGTCTCACTTTAGCATCGAGCTAGCCGTGAAGACAGGTGAGTTGGTTTGTCTATATTGTCTGTCTTTAGCATCGAGCTAGCCGTGAAGACAGGTGAGTTGGTTTGTCTATATTGTCTGTCTTTAGCATCGAGCTAGCCGCGGAGACAGGTGAGTTGGTTTGTCTATATTGTCTGTCTTTAGCATCGAGCTCGCCGCGGAGACAGGTGAGTTGGTTTGTCTATATTGTCTGACTTTAGCATCGAGCTAGCCGTGAAGACAGGTGAGTTGGTTTGTCTATATTGTCTGTCTTTAGCATCGAGCTAGCCGTGAAGACAGGTGAGTTGGTTTGTATATATTGTCTGACTTTAGCATCGAGCTAGCCGTGAAGACAGGTGAGTTGGTTTGTCTATATTGTCTGACTTTAGCATCGAGCTAGCCGTGAAGACAGGTGAGTTGGTTTGTCTATATTGTCTGACTTTAGCATCGAGCTAGCCGCGGAGACAGGTGAGTTGGTTTGTCTATATTGTCTGACTTTAGCATCGAGCTAGCCGTGAAGACAGGTGAGTTGGTTTGTCTATATTGTCTGTCTTTAGCATCGAGCTAGCCGTGAAGACAGGTGAGTTGGTTTGTCTATATTGTCTGACTTTAGCATCGAGCTAGCCGTGAAGACAGGTGAGTTGGTTTGTCTATATTGTCTGACTTTAGCATCGAGCTAGCCGTGGAGACAGGTGAGTTGGTTTGTCTATATTGTCTGTCTTTAGCATCGAGCTAGCCATGAAGACAGGTGAGTTGGTTTGTCTATATTGTCTGTCTTTAGCATCGAGCTAGCCGTGAAGACAGGTGAGTTGGTTTGTCTATATTGTCTGTCTTTAGCATCGAGCTAGCCGTGAAGACAGGTGAGTTGGTTTGTCTATATTGTCTGTCTTTAGCATCGAGCTAGCCATGAAGACAGGTGAGTTGGTTTGTCTATATTGTCTGACTTTAGCATCGAGCTAGCCATGAAGACGGGTAAATTGGTTCGTCTATATGGTTTTTACTTTGTTTCTACTTTGTTTATGTGTTTGCGTGTATTTGCATCTTCTCATGGGGAGTTTGGTATTTTTCTGTGTCTTTAGATCCCATCACTTCCTTACCGACGAACAGGTGGGCTCAGTCAGGTAAATTCACAGAATGTATACAGTAGGTCTACTGTGTGGGATGGTCTACTGTGTGGGATGGGTAACTGTGTGGGATGGGCAACTGTGTGGGATGGTCTACTGTGTGGGATGGGTAACTGTGTGGGATGGGCAACTGTGTGGAATGGGCAACTGTGTGGGATGCCTTTTGAAGGCCCTCGGATTAATAAAACAAATAGATATATATTTATTTCTTTATTTTTATTTTAACCCCTAATTTTGTTGTATTCAATTGTTAGTAGCTACTATCTTGTCTCATCGCTACAACTCCTGTACGGTCTCGGGAGAGACGAAGGTCGAAGGTCCTCCGATACACAACCCAACCAAGCCACACTGCTTCTTAACACAGCGCTCATCCAACCCGGGAGCCAGCCGCACCAATGTGTCGGAGGAAACACCGTGCACCTGGCAGCCTTGGTTAGCGAGCACTGTGCCCGGCCCGCCACAGGGGTCGCTGGTGCGCGATGAGACAAGGATATCCCTACCGGCCAAACCCTCCCTAACCTGGACGACGCTAGGCCAATTGTTCGTCGCCCCACGGACCTCCCGGTCGCAGCCGGTTACGACAGAGCCTGGGCGCGAACCCAGAGTCCCTGGTGGCACAGCCCTTAACCACATTTTCAAACTTTGAAATAAGAGACAAAATATCACATTTTCCGTCTTGAATTTCCATGTCAATTGATATCCTACATGATTGGAATTGTAGCAGAAGAAAGTGACCTTGTTCTTTATAACGATATTCTACTGTGTATGACAGTTCCTGTCTGCCATTGTTTCCCTCCTAGGTCTTCCTGAGGGACATCTTGTTGTCCTTGTCTGCTCTGTGTTGGTCAGCACCTGGGGATGAACAGTAAAAATACTGCGAAAATAAAGAACAGATTGAGATGACATTTTTTAAAATATATATATAAATATTGTAATTAGAAATAATAAAGAATATAAGCTTCATAAACGTTGTACTCTGAAACATTAACTCTATTTATTAAATGTGTGTGTGTGTGTGTGTGTGTGTGTGTGTAATCTGTGTAGGCTGAGGATGTTAATGCTGTGATTGGACCTAATTGGTTATCCGTTTCTCTGTGGGGGGTGTGTGTGTGTGTGTGTGTGTGTGTGTGTGTGTGTGTGTGTGTGTGTGTGTGTGTGTGTGTGTGTGTGTGTGTGTGTGTGTGTGTGTGTGTGTGTGTGTTGTGTAGCTACAGTTTCAGCTAACCAGTGTGGTGCCGTATGCAGAGTCACAGTTCATGACAGCTCAGAATAGTTTTATATCACCTTTATTTACCCAGGACAAGTTCTCATTTACAACTGCGACCTGGAATGGTGGATTTGCAGTGGAAGAATGTGCAAAGTAGAATTTTCACTTCAAAAAGTAGCTAACCGTCGCACGTTCATCCAAAAATAATCCCAGCATCCGGACAGTGCACTGTGCACCCGCCAACTTTTCCTACGTTTCAAATGGCTGAAACTTTCTCACCAGGAGAAAGCATATGAGCTAGCGAAACAGCGCCCCCTCTGTCTTACTATGGGTAACCCATGTATCTGATGCTGTCTGGCCAAAAGGGTATGACATGCCATAATATTTATGGCTAGACAGCATCAGATACATGGGTTAAAATATTGTAATACATCTCCTTTGCCTCTGTCTCCGAAACATTACGATGGCAATATTATCTGTAGCGCCTGTCTATCTACTGCGTGTTTCTACTAAGTTAACATGTAGGGCTGGGTTTCTACTAAGTTAACATGTAGAGCTGGGTTTCTACTAAGTTAACATGTGGAGCTGGGTTTCTACGAAGTTAACATGTAGAGCTGGGTTTCTACTAAGTTAACATGTGGAGCTGGGTTTCTACGAAGTTAACATGTAGAGCTGGGTTTCTACTAAGTTAACATGTGGAGCTGGGTTTCTACTAAGCTAACATGTGGAGCTGGGTTTCTACTAAGTTAACATGTGGAGCTGGGTTTCTACTAAGTTAACATGTGGAGCTGGGTTTCTACTAAGTTAACATGTGGAGCTGGGTTTCTACTAAGTTAACATGTGGAGCTGGGTTTCTACTAAGTTAACATGTGGAGCTGGGTTTCTACTAAGTTAACATGTGGAGCTGGGTTTCTACTAAGTTAACATGTGGAGCTGGGTTTCTACTAAGTTAACATGTGGAGCTGGGTTTCTACGAAGTTAACATGTAGAGCTGGGTTTCTACTAAGTTAACATGTGGAGCTGGGTTTCTACTAAGCTAACATGTGGAGCTGGGTTTCTACTAAGTTAACATGTGGAGCTGGGTTTCTACTAAGTTAACATGTGGAGCTGGGTTTCTACTAAGTTAACATGTGGAGCTGGGTTTCTACTAAGTTAACATGTGGAGCTGGGTTTCTACTAAGTTAACATGTGGAGCTGGGTTTCTACTAAGTTAACATGTGGAGCTGGGTTTCTACTAAGTTAACATGTGGAGCTGGGTTTCTACTAAGCTAACATGTGGAATTGTTTTAAGATGGTCATACCAAGGATAATTTCACTATTTTATTTTTAATTTTAGGACCCCTGTAGGTATATACAGTGGGGAGAACAAGTATTTGATACACTGCCGATTTTGCAGGTTTTCCTACTTACAAAGCATGTAGAGGTCTGTAATTTTTTTTATCATAGGTACACTTCAACTGTGAGAGACGGAATCTAAAACAAAAATCCAGAAAATCACATTATATGATTTTTAAGTCATTAATTGTATTAATTAGTTAATTAATTAATTGGTCCTTCTGTAGCTCAGTTGGTAGAGCATGGCGCTTGTAACGCCAGGGTAGTGGGTTCGATCCCCGGGACCACCCATACGTAGAATGTATGCACACATGACTGTAAGTCGCTTTGGATAAAAGCGTCTGCTAAATGGCATATATTATAATTATTTTATTGCAAGTGTATCAAATACTTGTTCTCCCTACTGTATATATATTTTCTATTTAAATCGATAATTTGATGAAACATTGAATTTGGCCACAGATTCATACATAGAACAGATTGTCAAACATTTCATCAAAAGGAAGTATGTCTATTTTATTTTTCAGGGGGTAGATCACTTTTAATATTGCATAATTTCCAATCCCCCATATATTTATTTTGTAAATATATATATATATACAGTATATCACAAAAGTGAGTACACCCCTCACATTTTTGTAAATATTTGAGTATATCTTTTCATGTGACAACACTGAAGAAATGACACTTTGCTACAATGTAAAGTAGTGAGTGTACAGCTTGTATAACAGTGTAAATTTGCTGTCCCCTCAAAATAACTCAACACACAGACCGCTGGCAACAAAAGTGAGTACACCCCTAAGTGAAAATGTCCAAACATATGAAGCATATGACCTGAAACAAACAAACAAAGGTTTATGCACCATGTTATCTACACAGACCTCATTAGGACAGGGTTTATAAGTCATGTTATCTACACAGACCTCATTAGGACAGGGTTTATAAGTCATGTTACCTACACAGACCTCATTAGGACAGGGTTTATAAGTCATGTTACCTACACAGACCTCATTAGGACAGGGTTTATAAGTCATGTTATCTACACAGACCTCATTAGGACAGGGTTTATAAGTCATGTTATCTACACAGACCTCATTAGGACAGGGTTTATAAGTCATGTTATCTACACAGACCTCATTAGGACAGGGTTTATAAGTCATGTTACCTACACAGACCTCATTAGGACAGGGTTTATAAGTCATGTTACCTACACAGACCTCATTAGGACAGGGTTTATAAGTCATGTTACCTACACAGACCTCATTAGGACAGGGTTTATAAGTCATGTTACCTACACAGACCTCATTAGGACAGGGTTTATAAGTCATGTTATCTACACAGATCTCATTAGGACAGGGTTTATAAGTCATGTTATCTACACAGACCTCATTAGGACAGGGTTTATAAGTCATGTTATCTACACAGACGTCTTTAGGACAGGGTTTATAAGTCATGTTATCTACACAGACGTCTTTAGGACAGGGTTTATAAGTCATGTTATCTACACAGACCTCATTAGGACAGGGTTTATAAGTCATGTTACCTACACAGACCTCATTAGGACAGGGTTTATAAGTCATGTTACCTACACAGACCTCATTAGGACAGGGTTTATAAGTCATGTTACCTACACAGACCTCATTAGGACAGGGTTTATAAGTCATGTTACCTACACAGACCTCATTAGGACAGGGTTTATAAGTCATGTTACCTACACAGACCTCATTAGGACAGGGTTTAGACAGGGTTTATAAGTCATGTTACCTACACAGACCTCATTAGGACAGGGTTTATAAGTCATGTTACCTACACAGACCTCATTAGGACAGGGTTTATAAGTCATGTTACCTACACAGACCTCATTAGGACAGGGTTTATGCATCATGTTACCTACACAGACCTCATTAGGACAGGGTTTATAAGTCATGTTACCTACACAGACCTCATTAGGACAGGGTTTATAAGTCATGTTACCTACACAGACCTCATTAGGACAGGGTTTATAAGTCATGTTACCTACACAGACCTCATTAGGACAGGGTTTATAAGTCATGTTACCTACACAGACCTCATTAGGACAGGGTTTATAAGTCATGTTACCTACACAGACCTCATTAGGACAGGGTTTATAAGTCATGTTACCTACACAGACCTCATTAGGACAGGGTTTATAAGTCATGTTACCTACACAGACCTCATTAGGACAGGGTTTATAAGTCATGTTACCTACACAGACCTCATTAGGACAGGGTTTATAAGTCATGTTATCTACACAGACCTCATTAGGACAGGGTTTATAAGTCATGTTACCTACACAGACCTCATTAGGACAGGGTTTATAAGTCATGTTACCTACACAGACCTCATTAGGACAGGGTTTATAAGTCATGTTACCTACACAGACCTCATTAGGACAGGGTTTATAAGTCATGTTACCTACACAGACCTCATTAGGACAGGGTTTATAAGTCATGTTATCTACACAGACCTCATTAGGACAGGGTTTATAAGTCATGTTATCTACACAGACCTCATTAGGACAGGGTTTATAAGTCATTTACCTACACAGACCTCATTAGTTAGGACAGGGTTTATAAGTCATGTTACCTACACAGACCTCATTAGGACAGGGTTTATAAGTCATGTTATCTACACAGACCTCATTAGGACAGGGTTTATAAGTCATGTTACCTACACAGACCTCATTAGGACAGGGTTTATAAGTCATGTTACCTACACAGACCTCATTAGGACAGGGTTTATAAGTCATGTTACCTACACAGACCTCTTTAGGACAGGGTTTATAAGTCATGTTATCTACACAGACCTCATTAGGACAGGGTTTATAAGTCATGTTATCTACACAGACCTCATTAGGACAGGGTTTATAAGTCATGTTACCTACACAGACCTCATTAGGACAGGGTTTATAAGTCATGTTACCTACACAGATCTCATTAGGACAGGGTTTATAAGTCATGTTATCTACACAGACCTCATTAGGACAGGGTTTATAAGTCATGTTATCTACACAGACCTCATTAGGACAGGGTTTATAAGTCATGTTACCTACACAGATCTCATTAGGACAGGGTTTATAAGTCATGTTATCTACACAGACCTCATTAGGACAGGGTTTATAAGTCATGTTATCTACACAGACCTCATTAGGACAGGGTTTATAAGTCATGTTACCTACACAGACCTCATTAGGACAGGGTTTACGACTGGTTTTTAAGTAATGTTATCTACACAGACCTCATTAGGACAGGGTTTACGACTGGTTTATAAGTTATGTTATCTACACAGACCTCATTAGGACAAGGTTTACGACTGGTTTTTAAGTCATGTTATCTACACAGACCTCATTAGGACAGGGTTTACGACTGGTTTATAAGTCATGTTATCTACACAGACCTCATTAGTTAGGACAGGGTTTATAACTTATGTTTGTAAAATAGATGTTTTTGTAGTTGACAGTGTTTAGATTCAGTGACGACGGACCTTTAAACAAGTAAACACTGTCAGGAGGAGATCCTATGAACTTACCTGGAGTACTGATCTCCGTCATGTGATTGTTCTACCAGAGACGGATTCTGCAGACGAACCTGTTGATCTCTCTCCTCTGTACAACAACATCCCCCATCACAGTGTGTAAAGGCCCTCAACAATTGTGTAGTTTAAAGGTAGGCCTGTGTCCAGACTTGTATTTTTATTTCCCTTTATTTAACTAGGCAAGTCAGTTAAGAACAAATTCTTATTTTCAATGACGGCCTAGGAACAGTGGGTTAACTGCCTGTTCAGGGGCAGAACGACAGATTTGTACCTTGTCAGCTCAGGGATTTGAACTTGCAACATTTCGGCTGGTAGCCCAATGCTCTAACCACCAGGCTACCCTGCCGCCCCAGAGGTGAGGTTACGTCCTTCACTGTCCAGCCCACACCATCTCAGGCATGGGGGTACCAACCAATAGACTTCAGCCGAAGCCCACCGTCTTCGGGTTCCGGTTTTGTAGATCACCGGTTTGGATCCGACATGTAAACGGACAAACACGTATCTGTCCTCTCTGCTCCAGTGAAGGATTCAATCAAAGCAGTGATTTTATTTTAAAGATGTACAGCAGCGTGGGACATGTGTCTGGTCCGGACCCGTTTCACCTTCTCATCCTCAGCACGGACGCAGGGTTTGAGGTAGCAGGGGTGGAAAAATCACCTCAACCGACGCGTTTCCTGCACCACTTCTACCACTCCGTTTCCTGCACCACTTCTACCACTCCGTTTCCTGCACCACTTGGTTTCCTGCACCACTTCTACCACTGTTTCCTGCACCACTTCTACCACTCCGTTTCCTGCACCACTTCTACCACTTGGTTTCCTGCACCACTTGGTTTCCTGCACCACTTGGTTTCCTGCACCACTTCTACCACTTGGTTTCCTGCACCACTTGGTTTCCTGCACCACTTCTACCACTTGGTTTCCTGCACCACTTCTACCACTTGGTTTCCTGCACCACTTCTACCACTTGGTTTCCTGCACCACTTCTACCACTCCGTTTCCTGCACCACTTCTACCACTCCGTTTCCTGCACCACTTCTACCACTCCGTTTCCTGCACCACTTCTACCACTCCGTTTCCTGCACTACTTCTACCACTCCGTTTCCTGCACCACTTCTACCACTCCATTTCCTGCACCACTTCTACCACTCCGTTTCCTGCACCACTTCTACCACTCCGTTTCCTGCACCACTTCTACCACTCCGTTTCCTGCACCACTTCTACCACTGTTTCCTGCACCACTTCTACCACTCCGTTTCCTGCACCACTTCTACCACTCCGTTTCCTGCACCACTTCTACCACTCCGTTTCCTGCACCACTTCTACCACTCCGTTTCCTGCACCACTTCTACCACTCCGTTTCCTGCACCACTTCTACCACTTGGTTTCCTGCACCACTTCTACCACTCCGTTTCCTGCACCACTTCTACCACTCCGTTTCCTGCACCACTTGGTTTCCTGCACCACTTCTACCACTTGGTTTCCTGCACCACTTCTACCACTTGGTTTCCTGCACCACTTCTACCACTCCGTTTCCTGCACCACTTCTACCACTCCGTTTCCTGCACCACTTCTACCACTCCGTTTCCTGCACCACTTCTACCACTGTTTCCTGCATCACTTGGTTTCCTGCACCACTTCTACTGCCACGTTTCCTGCACCACTAGGGGCGTTAAACTTACAGTCCGCTTTTATTCTATCCACAGAAACACATACAAGGCCCTCCCTCGCCATCACTTCCAACCATCACACCACCCAGCTAGCACATTTGGTTCATTGGAAGTTGTGTAACGTAAGTTTTTCTTTTCCCATTGGTTCTGGGAACGAAGCCATACGTTTCCTGACTGGTAAAACTGAAGTGAAAATGGAGCCTGTTCTGGTTGCAGGGAGGTTCTGAGAACGTTTTACTCAGGTTGCAGGGAGGTTCTGATAACGTTTTACTCTGGTTCCAGGGAGGTTCTGAGAACGTTTTACTCTGGTTCCAGGGAGGTTCTGAGAACGTTTTACTCTGGTTCCAGGGAGGTTCTGAGAACGTTTTACTCTGGTTCCAGGGAGGTTCTGAGAACATTTTACTCTGGTTCCAGGGAGGTTCTGAGAACATTTTACTCTGGTTCCAGGGAGGTTCTGAGAATGTTTACTGTGGTTCCAGGGAGGTTCTGAGAACATTTTACTCTGGTTCCAGGGAGGTTCTGAGAATGTTTACTGTGGTTGCAGGAGAACATTTTACTATGTTTCCCCGAAAGTTTTCCTGGGAGGTTTTATTACCGTTCAGAGAACTTAGATTAAAGGTTATTTTGAGTTTTTTTAAATAACTGCCTTAAAACTTTCAATATGGTTAACTGTTCTGAACTCCCAGCATAGATAGGACACATGGAAAAATTAACTTCCTTAGGCATCAATCATGCAAACACGTCTTTTCTATTGTGGCACGGTGTCAGTGAGATTCGAACCTACGATATTCTGTTGCTATCCAAGGAATCAGTCCGCTGCGCCACCAGGACAGAGCTAGAACCACGTGTTTTATTAACTCATACAAACAGACCCCACTGCCAAGGAAACAAGCCCGTATTACAGGGACGAGCAGCAGTTGATACATCCATTGATCCTTGAAGAATATAACATATAAATGCCTCATGAGCTTAGTTAAACTGTCGTACCTCATTAGAACCCCAAATAGAATATTGTTTTACTCCAATGTTTGTAAACAAAGTAAATGTAAACACATACTGTACAGGCAAAACATATTTTTTTGATATCATGGATGGTCAGTCCTTGCATCCATAGCAAGGTTTTACCCTTGTGGGTCGTGGGGCTGGAGGGAAGTGCAACTAAAATGGAGTTTAAATAAACATCTGCATTTTGTAATGTCTTTATTCTCGTTATTTAATTTTTAACATTTATTTTATCCCCTTTTCTCCCGAATTTCTTGGTATCCAATTGTAGTTAGTAATTACTATCTTGTCTCATCACTACAACTCCCGTACGGGCTCGGGAGAGACGAAGGTCGAAGGTCATGCGTCCTCCGAAACACAACCCAACCAAGCCGCACTGCTGCTTAACACAGCGCTCATCCAACCCGGAAGCCAATGTGTCGGAGGAAACACCGTGCACCTGGCGACCTTGGTTAGCGTGCACTGCGCCAGGCCCACCACAGGAGTCGCTGGTGCGCGATGAGACAAGGATATCCCTACCGGCTAAGCCCTCCCTAACCCGGACTACGCTAGGCCAATTGTGCGTTGCCCCACGGACCGTGGGTTTCTTCCTAATAAAGAGCAGTGATCCTATCTAGAGCAGTGGGTGGGTTTCTTCTTAATAACGAGCAGTGATCCTATCTAGAGCCGTGTGTTGGTGTCTTCCTAATAAAGAGCAGTGATCCTATCTAGAGCAGTGTGTGGGTTTCTTCTTAATAAAGAGCAGTGATCCTATCTAGAGCAGTGATCCTATCTAGAGCAGTGTGTGTGTTTCTTCTTAATAAAGAGCAGTGATCCTATCTAGAGCACTGTGTGGGTTTCTTCCTAATAAAGAGCAGTGATCCTATCTTCTTAATAACGAGCAGTGATCCTATCTAGAGCAGTGTTGGGGTTTCTTCTTAAAAAGAGCAGTGATCCTATCTAGAGCAGTGTGAGGGTTTCTTCTTAATAAAGAGCAGTGATCCTATCTAGAGCAGTGTGTGGGTTTCTTCTTAATAAAGAGCAGTGATCCTATCTAGAGCAGTGTGTGGGTTTCTTCTTAAAAAAGAGCAGTGATCCTATCTAGAGCAGTGATCCTATCTAGAGCAGTGTGAGGGTTTCTTAGTAAAGAGCAGTGATCCTATCTAGAGCAGTGTGTGGGTTTCTTCTTAATAAAGAGCAGTGATCCTATCTAGATCAGTGATCCTATCTAGAGCAGTGATCTATCTAGAGCAGTGTGTGGGTTTCTTCTTAATAAAGAGCAGTGATCCTATCTAGAGCAGTGTTGGGGTTTCTTCTTAAAAAGAGCAGTGATCCTATCTAGAGCAGTTTGTGGGTTTCTTCTTAATAAAGAGCAGTGATCCTATCTAAAGCAGTGCGAGGGTTTCTTCTTAATAAAGAGCAGTGATCCTATCTAGAGCAGTGATCCTATCTTGAGCAGTGTGTGGGCTTCTTCTTAATAAAGAGCAGTGATCCTGTCTAGAGCAGTGATCCTATCTAGAGCAGTGTTGGGGTTTCTTCTGAAAAAGAGCAGTGATCCTATCTAGAGCAGTGTTGGGGTTTCTTCTTTAAAAAAGAGCAGTGTGTGGGTTTCTTCTTAAAAAGAGCAGTGATCCTATCTGGAGCAGTGTTGGGGTTTCTTCTTAAAAAGAGCAGTGATCCTATCTAGAGCAGTGATCCTATCTAGAGCAGTGTGAGGGTTTCTTCTTAGTAAAGAGCAGTGATCCTATCTAGAGCAGTGTGGGGTTTCTTCTTAATAAAGAGCAGTGATCCTATCTAGAGCAGTGTGTGGGTTTCTTCTTAAAAAGAGCAGTGATCCTATCTAGAGCAGTGTGAGGGTTTCTTAGTAAAGAGCAGTGATCCTATCTAGAGCAGTGTGGGGTTTCTTCTTAATAAAGAGCAGTGATCCTATCTAGAGCAGTGTGAGGGTTTCTTCTTAATAAAGAGCAGTGATCCTATCTAGAGCAGTGATCCTATCTAGAGCAGTGTGTGGGTTTCTTCTTAATAAAGAGCAGTGATCCTATCTAGAGCAGTGATCCTAACTAGAGCAGTGATCCTAACTAGAGCAGTGATCCTATCTAGACCAGTGTGAGGGTTTCTTCCTAATAAAGAGCAGTGATCCTATCTAGAGCAGTGATCCTAACTAGAGCAGTGTGGGGTTTCTTCTTTGTTCTCATCTTATTCAACTGTTACCAGGCACCTGCAACAAAGATCTCTACAGCACACTTAGGCAGGCTTAATAGAAGTGGTGTAAATTACGTAAGTAAAAATACTTTAAAGTACTACTTAACTAGTTTTCATCTGTACTTTACTTTAATATTTGTATTTTTGACAACTTTTACTTCACTACATTCAAGAAAATGATGTACTTTTTACTTCATTAATTTTCATCTGACACCCAAAAGTACTCGTTGCATTTCGAATGCTTAGCAAGAAGAATAAATGGTCCAATTCACAAACTTCTCAAGACAACATCTCTGGTCATCCCTACTGCATCTGATCTGGAGGACTCACTAAACAGAGAACATCCCTGGTCATCCCTACTGCATCTGATCTGGAGGACTCACTAAACAGAGAACATCCCTGGTCATCCCTACTGCCTCTGATCTGGAGGACTCACTAAACAGAGAACATCCCTGGTCATTCCTACTGCATCTGATCTGGAGGACTCACTAAACAGAGAATATCCCTGGTCATCCCTACTGTCTCTGATCTGGAGGACTCACTAAACAGAGAACATCCCTGGTCATCCCTACTGTCTCTTATCTGGAGGACTCACTAAACAGAGAATATCCCTGGTCATCCCTACTGCATCTGATCTGGAGGACTCACTAAACAGAGAACATCCCTGGTCATTCCTACTGCCTCTGATCTGGAGGACTCACTAAACAGAACATCCCTGGTCATCCCTACTGTCTCTGATCTGGAGGACTCACTAAACAGAGAACATCCCTGGTCATCCCTACTGCCTCTGATCTGGTGGACTCACTAAACAGAGAACATCCCTGGTCATCCCTACTGCCTCTGATCTGGAGGACTCACTAAACAGAGAACATCCCTGGTCATCACTACTGCCTCTGATCTGGAGGACTCACTATAAACAAAAGCTTTGTCTGTAAATGATGTCTGAGTGTTGGCGTGTGCCCCTGGCTATCTGTAAATGATGTCTGAGTGTTGGTGTGTGCCCCTGGCTATCTGTAAATTATGTCTGAGTGTTGGAGTGTGCCCCCGGCTATCTGTAAATGATGTCTGAGTGTTGGAGTGTGCCCCTGGCTATCTGTAAATGATGTCTGAGTGTTGGCGTGTGCCCCTGGCTATCTGTAAATGATGTCTGAGTGTTGGCGTGTGCCCCTGGCTATCTGTAAATGATGTCTGAGTGTTGGCGTGTGCCCCTGGCTATCTGTAAATGATGTCTGTAAATGATGTCTGAGTGTTGGAGTGTGCCCCTGGCTATCTGTAAATGATGTCTGAGTGTTGGCGTGTGCCCCTGGCTATCTGTAAATGATGTCTGAGTGTTGGCGTGTGCCCCCCTGTATACTATGTGATCGTAGTTCATCTGTAAAAAGAAAAAGAAAAAGAGGAGTGTGAAACTGCCCACCACCTACAAAACATATCAACAAAGGAATTAAACAATAGTAGAAAAACATACATTTACTACAAAAGGAATATGTGACATGATACATTATGACCCCTCTGTCACTTCACAGGATCCATTTTAATATCAGGGACATGTACAGGTACTTCAGGTTGTAAGTCTAACTAACACACAACACAGTAGTTAACAGGAATCCACATCAGGCAAACGCACCAATCAATGACCAGTGTAGGAACGAACATATTACTAAATAATGACAAGGTTATATCAAGATCACACACACACACACACACACACACACACACACACACACACACACACACACACACACACACACACACACACACACACACACACACACACACACACACACACACACACACACACACACACACACACACACACACACACACTAAAGAGCATTGCTCTGTTGAGGTTTCTGGGATGCACAATTCACACACTTCTCCCTATATAGTACACTACTATAGACCAGAGCCCTATTCCCTATATAGTACACTACTATAGACCAGAGCCCTATTCCCTATATAGTGGTACTACTATAGACCAGAGCCCTATTCCCTATATAGTGGTACTACTATAGACCAGAGCCCTATTCCCTATATAGTGGTACTACTATAGACCAGAGCCCTATTCCCTATATAGTGGTACTACTATAGACCAGAGCCCTATTCCCTATATAGTGGTACTACTATAGACCAGAGCCCTATTCCCTATATAGTGGTACTACTATAGACCAGAGCCCTATTCCCTATATAGTGGTACTACTATAGACCAGAGCCCTATTCCCTATATAGTGGTACTACTATAGACCAGAGCCCTATTCCCTATATAGTGGTACTACTATAGACCAGAGTCCTATTCCCTATATAGTACACTACTATAGACCAGAGCCCTATTCCCTATATAGTGGTACTACTATAGACCAGAGCCCTATTCCCTATATAGTAGAACTACTATAGACCAGAGCCCTATTCCCTATATAGTGGTACTACTATAGACCAGAGCCCTATTCCCTATATAGTGGTACTACTATAGACCAGAGCCCTATTCCCTATATAGTAGAACTACTATAGACCAGAGCCCTATTCCCTATATAGTGGTACTACTATAGACCAGAGCCCTATTCCCTATATAGTGGTACTACTATAGACCAGAGCCCTATTCCCTATATAGTGGTACTACTATAGACCAGAGCCCTATTCCCTATATAGTGGTACTACTATAGACCAGAGCCCTATTCCCTATAGTGGTACTACTATAGACCAGAGCCCTATTCCCTATATAGTGGTACTACTATAGACCAGAGCCCTATTCCCTATATAGTGGTACTACTATAGACCAGAGTCCTATTCCCTATATAGTGGTACTACTATAGACCAGAGTCCTATTCCCTATATAGTGGTACTACTATAGACCAGAGTCCTATTCCCTATATAGTACACTACTATAGACCAGAGCCCTATTCCCTATATAGTGGTACTACTATAGACCAGAGCCCTATTCCCTATATAGTGGTACTACTATAGACCAGAGCCCTATTCCCTATATAGTGGTACTACTATAGACCAGAGCCCTATTCCCTATATAGTGGTACTACTATAGACCAGAGTCCTATTCCCTATATAGTGGTACTACTATAGACCAGAGTCCTATTCCCTATATAGTGGTACTACTATAGACCAGAGTCCTATTCCCTATATAGTACACTACTATAGACCAGAGCCCTATTCCCTATATAGTGGTACTACTATAGACCAGAGCCCTATTCCCTATATAGTGGTACTACTATAGACCAGAGCCCTATTCCCTATATAGTGGTACTACTATAGACCAGAGTCCTATTCCCTATATAGTGGTACTACTATAGACCAGAGTCCTATTCCCTATATAGTACACTACTATAGACCAGAGCCCTATTCCCTATATAGTGGTACTACTATAGACCAGAGCCCTATTCCCTATATAGTGGTACTACTATAGACCAGAGCCCTATTCCCTATATAGTACACTACTATAGACCAGAGCCCTATTCCCTATATAGTGGTAATACTATAGACCAGAGCCCTATTCCCTATATAGTGGTACTACTATAGACCAGAGCCCTATTCCCTATATAGTGGTACTACTATAGACCAGATCCCTATATAGTGGTACTACTATAGACCAGAGCCCTATTCCCTATATAGTGGTAGATCTGTTGTCTCCTTCTATAGCCTGACTCCAGATCTGTTGTCTCCTACTATAGCCTGACCCCAGATCTGTTTTCAGTGTGACAGGGAGTTGGCATGATAGCACAAACAGACTGGTACTCAGGCTAGGGTCAGTGTAATAGGGAGTTGGCATGATAGTACAAACAGACTGGTACTCAGGCTAGGGTCAGTGTGATAGGGAGTTGGCATGATAGCACAAACAGACTGGTACTCAGGCTAGGGTCATCAGTGTGACAGGGAGTTGGCATGATAGCACAAACAGACTGGTACTCAGGCTAGGGTCATCAGTGTGACAGGGAGTTGGCATGATAACACAAACAGACTGGTACTCAGGCTAGGGTCAGTGTGACAGGGAGTTGTCATGATAACACAAACAGACTGGTACTCAGGCTAGGGTCATCAGTGTGACAGGGAGTTGGCATGATAGCACAAACAGACTGGTACTCAGGCTAGGGTCAGTGTGATAGGGAGTTGGCATGATAACACAAACAGACTGGCACTCAGGCTAGGGTCATCAGTGTGACAGGGAGTTGGCATGATAGCACAAACAGACTGGTACTCAGGCTAGGGTCAGTGTGATAGGGAGTTGTCATGATAACACAAACAGACTGGTACTCAGGCTAGGGTCAGTGTGACAGGGAGTTGGCATGATAACACAAACAGACTGGTACTCAGGCTAGGGTCATCAGTGTGACAGGGAGTTGTCATGATAACACAAACAGACTGGTACTCAGGCTAGGGTCAGTGTGACAGGGAGTTGGCATGATAACACAAACAGACTGGCACTCAGGATAGAGTCATCAGTGTGACAGGGAGTTGTCATGATAGCACAAACAGACTGGTACTCAGGCTAGGGTCATCAGTGTGACAGGGAGTTGTCATGATAGCACAAACAGACTGGTACTCAGGCTAGGGTCATCAGTGTGACAGGGAGATGTCATGATAACACAAACTTCACGCTGTGTGTCTATAGCAGGGTTGGGCTCAATTCCATTCCAAATCAGTCGATTCAGGAAGTACAACTGAAATTCCAATTCTCCTTTTCAATGTGGAACATTGGAATGTGCATTTCGGCTTTACCTCCTGATTTGAAATAGAATTGCCCCCCCCCCCCCCCCCCCAGCCCTGGTCTACAATGTCCTGGCCTGAACAGCACCGCAGAGGTCCAGCTGTGAAGTACAAGTCACTGTTCTCCTATCATCAAACCTGAAACATAAAAATACAAATACTGTACATCTGATTTATAATCTACATGCTCTATTCTAACATCCAAATTATAATCTACAGGCTCTATTCTAACATCTGAATTATAATCTACAGGCTCTATTCTAACATCTGATTTATAATCTACAGGCTCTATTCTAACATCTGATTTATAATCTACAGGCTCTATTCTAACATCTGATTTATAATCTACAGGCTCTATTCTAACATCTGATTTATAATCTACAGGCTCTATTCTAACATCTGAATTATAATCTACAGGCTCTATTCTAACATCTGATTTATAATCTACAGGCTCTATTCTAACATCTGAATTATAATCTACAGGCTCTATTCTAACATCTGATTTATAATCTACAGGCTCTATTCTAACATCTGATTTATAATCTACAGGCTCTATTCTAACATCCGAATTATAATCTACAGGCTCTATTCTAACATCTGAATTATAATCTACAGGCTCTATTCTAACATCTGATTTATAATCTACAGGCTCTATTCTAACATCTGATTTATAATCTACAGGCTCTATTCTAACATCTGATTTATAATCTACAGGCTCTATTCTAACATCTGAATTATAATCTACAGGCTCTATTCTAACATCTGATTTATAATCTACAGGCTCTATTCTAACATCTGATTTATAATCTACAGGCTCTATTCTAACATCTGAATTATAATCTACAGGCTCTATTCTAACATCTGAATTATAATCTACAGGCTCTATTCTAACATCTGAATTATAATCTACAGTCTCTATTCTAACATCTGAATTATAATCTACAGGCTCTATTCTAACATCTGATTTATAATCTACAGGTGGATATCTTTAGTCTCTATTCTCCTAACATCAGATTTATAATCTACAGGTGGATATCTTTAGTCTCTATTCTCCTAACATCTGATTTATAATCTACAGGTGGATATCTTTAGTCTCTATTCTCCTAACATCTGATTTATAATCTACAGGTGGATATATTTAGTCTCTATTCTCCTAACATCTGATTTATAATCTACAGGTGGATATCTTTAGTCTCTATTCTCCTAACATCTGATTTATAATCTACAGGTGGATATTTTTAGTCTCTATTCTCCTAACATCTGATTTATAATCTACAGGTGGATATCTTTAGTCTATATTCTCCTAACATCTGATTTATAATCTACAGGTGGATATCTTTAGTCTCTATTCTCCTAACATCTGATTTATAATCTACAGGTGGATATATTTAGTCTCTATTCTCTTCTAACATCTGATTTATAATCTACAGGTGGATATCTTT
>NW_025745863.1:175000-212500 GCF_021184085.1 Oncorhynchus gorbuscha | reverse complement strand
GAGACATGGTAGATTAGTACTGTATACAGACAGAGAGACATGGTAGATTAGTACTGTATACAGACAGAGAGACATGGTAGATTAGTACTGTATACAGACAGAGAGACATGGTAGATTAGTACTGTATAGTGATGTTTTATACAGACAGAAATTAGGCTGATAGTAATAATAGACAGAGTGGACTGTCTCTGGAGCCGCGGACCCTGGTACCGGACCCTAACCGGACCCTGACCCGGACCCTGACCCTGACCGGACCCTGATTAGGACCCTGACCCGGACCCGATACAGACCGGACCCTAACCCGACCCTGACCGGACCCTGACCGGACCCGGACCCTGACCGACCCTGACCGAACCCTGACCGACCCTGACCCTGACCGGACCCTGACCCGACCCTGACACTGACCCTGACACTGACCCTGACCCGACCCTGACCCCGACCTGACCCTGACCCGGACCCTGACCGGACCCTGACCCCTGACGACCGACCCGGACCCCCTGACCGGACCCTGACCGGACCCGGACCCTGAACCCTGACCGGACCCTGACCCCTGGACCCTGACCCTGACCAGACCCTGACCCGGACCCTGACCCGGACCCTGACCGGACCCTGACCAGACCCTGACCCTGACCTGACCCTGACCGGACCCTGACCCCGACCGGACCCTGACCGGACCCTGACCCCGACCGGAACCCTGACCGGACCCGGAACCCTGACCGGACCCTGACCGATGACCCTGACCGGACCCTGACCGGACCCTGACCCTGACCCTGACCGACCCTGACCGGACCGTGACCCCTGACCGGACCCTGACCCTGACCGGACCCTGACCGGACCCTGACCCTGACCGGACCCTGACCGGACCCTGACCCTGACCGGACCCTGACCGGACCCTGACCCCTGACCGGACCCTGACCCTGACCCCTGACCGGACCCTGACCGGACCCTGACCCTGACCGGACCCTGACCGGACCCTGACCCTGACCGGACCCTGACCGGACCCTGACCGGACCCTGACCGGACCCTGACCTGACCCTGACCGGACCCGGACCCTGACCGGACCCTGACCGGACCCTGACCTGACCCTGACCTGACCCTGACCGGACCCTGACTGGACCCTGACCGGACCCTGACCGGACCCTGACTGGACCCTGACGGACTCTTACGGTGGTCATGAGGGCGTTCCACGTGGAGGTGAAGACGTCCGTGTTGTTGTGTCCCTGGTAGTGTCTCCTCAGATCTCTGGTAAACTTCTCTCTGGTGAGCTGCACAATAAAGAGAATAGTGTCTTTAGGATTCTAACGAACAGTTTACGACGTCCTTTAAAAAAAACACGGCAACCTCTAACGGTCTCGATAACCCTTTGGCAAGAATTCTAATTGAGAATCGTTACCAGGTGCTTTACGGTGAGTTCGTTTGCTTGGACAACCCCATTACCGTAGCAACGCCACGGTACTGTTTCCCTGTTGTAGCTGATTCCTCCAAGCACTTTCAGTTAAAAAGTCTCCACGACAGGCTTGTTTTGACAACCCCATTACCGTAGCAACCCCTGTAAAAGGCATCCCTCACGGTCGTCGTATCTGGGACTGATGCCTGATAGTGTAAGTCCACCCTGTCATAATATGGGCGTAACATCCTGATGAGGTTATCGGATTCCAATCAGAGAGAGAAACCGAGAAACACTCACATGCTCCCGGAATACGAAGGCCAAGATGGCTGCTGCTAACTCTGCCAGGAAGATGACCAGGATGAGCAGGAAGAACTGAGGAGAGGGAGAGAGAAGAGGGACAATCAGAATAGTGACTCCATTCACTAAACACTTTAGGTAAAAATGGCTGCTAACTCTGGGACCTCATAAATAAAACTCAATATACAGACAGAGAGATCGAATCCCCAAGCTGACAAGGTACAAATCTGTCGTCCTGCTCCCTGAACGAGGCAGTTAACCCACTGTTCCCCGGTAGGCCATCATTGTAAAATAAGAATGTGTTCTTAACTGACTTGCCAAGTTAAATAAAGGTAAAATAAAAAATAATAATAAAAATAAGTCAAAGATCTCCTCTTCCGTTTCAGTGACCAATAATTAACACACCATAATTTAGTCCACTAGGTGGCACTATTTCTCATATCGGAACATATCGTTGTACTACCTGAATAACCCCAGCTTTTTACAGCATCAAGGTACCAGCTGAGACATCTTATAGCCAACCATAATGATTAGTGTAGACGGGGTGAAGGTTCAGGAGGGAAATAGTTGTCACCTGATTGGTTTTCACACAGCTTAGTTGTCACCTGATTGGTTATAACACAGCTTAGTTGTCACCTGATTGGTTTTCACACAGCTTAGTTGTCACCTGATTGGTTTTCACACAGCTTAGTTGTCACCTGATTGGTTTTCACACAGCTTAGTTGTCACCTGATTGGTTTTCACACAGCTTAGTTGTCACCTGATTGGTTTTCACGCAGTTTATCAGCGATATCCAATTACCAGCACTACTTTCTGTAATTCTACATGCTGACAAGCCAAGAGCGCTAAACCAAACATAATGTAGAGTAGGTAACTAACCAGACATAATGTAGAGTAGATAACTAACCAGACATAATGTAGAGTAGATAACTATCCAAACATAATGTAGAGTAGGTAACTAACCAGACATAATGTAGAGTAGATAACTAACCAGACATAATGTAGAGTAGGTAACTAACCAGACATAATGTAGAGTAGATAACTAACCAGACATAATGTAGAGTAGATAACTAACCAGACATAGAGTAGATAACTAACCAGACATAATGTAGAGTAGATAACTAACCAGACATAATGTAGAGTAGATAACTATCCAGACATAATGTAGAGTAGATAACTAACCAGACATAATGTAGAGTAGATAACTAACCAGACATAATGTAGAGTAGATAACTAACCAGACATAGAGTAGATAACTAACCAGACATAGAGTAGAGTAGATAACTAACCAGACATAGATTATATAACTAACCAGACATAGAGTACATTTACATTTACATTTAAGTCATTTAGAGACGATAACTCTTATCCAGAGCGACTTACAAATAACTAACCAGACATAATGTAGAGTAGATAACTAACCAGACATAGAGTAGAGTAGATAACTAACCAGACATAAGAGTAGATAGCTAACCAGACATAGAGTAGATAACTAACCAGACATAATGTAGAGTAGATAACTAACCAGACATAGAGTAGATAACTAACCAGACATAATGTAGAGTAGATAACTAACCAGACATAGAGTAGATAACTAACCAGACATAATGTGGAGTAGATAACTAACCAGACATAATGTGGAGTAGATAACTAACCAGACATAGAGTAGAGTAGATAACTAACCAGACATAGAGTAGAGTAGATAACTAACTAGACATAGAGTAGATAACTAACCAGACATAGAGTAGATAACTAACCAGACATAGAGTAGAGTAGATAACTAACCAGACATAGATTATATAACTAACCAGACATAGAGTACATTTACATTTACATTTAAGTCATTTAGCAGACGCTCTTATCCAGAGTGACTTACAAATAACTAACCAGACATAATGTAGAGTAGATAACTAACCAGACATAGAGTAGAGTAGATAACTAACCAGACATAGAGTAGATAGCTAACCAGACATAGAGTAGATAACTAACCAGACATAATGTAGAGTAGATAACTAACCAGACATAGAGTAGATAACTAACCAGACATAATGTAGAGTAGATAACTAACCAGACATAGAGTAGATAACTAACCAGACATAATGTGAGTAGATAACTAACCAGACATAATGTGGAGTAGATAACTAACCAGACATAGAGTAGAGTAGATAACTAACCAGACATAGAGTAGAGTAGATAACTAACTAGACATAGAGTAGATAACTAACCAGACATAGAGTAGATAACTAACCAGACATAGAGTAGAGTAGATAACTAACCAGACATAGATTATATAACTAACCAGACATAGAGTACATTTACATTTACATTTAAGTCATTTAGCAGACGCTCTTATCCAGAGCGACTTACAAATAACTAACCAGACATAATGTAGAGTAGATAACTAACCAGACATAGAGTAGAGTAGATAACTAACCAGACATAGAGTAGATAGCTAACCAGACATAGAGTAGATAACTAACCAGACATAATGTAGAGTAGATAACTAACCAGACATAGAGTAGATAACTAACCAGACATAATGTAGAGTAGATAACTAACCAGACATAGAGTAGATAACTAACCAGACATAATGTGGAGTAGATAACTAACCAGACATAATGTGGAGTAGATAACTAACCAGACATAGAGTAGAGTAGATAACTAACCAGACATAGAGTAGAGTAGATAACTAACTAGACATAGAGTAGATAACTAACTAGACATAGAGTAGATAACTAACCAGACATAGAGTAGATAACTAACCAGACATAGAGTAGATAACTAACCAGACATAGAGTAGATAACTAACAAACCAGACATAGAGTAGATAACTAACCAGACATAGAGTAGATAACTAACCAGACATAGAGTAGATAACTAACCAGACATAATGTAGAGTAGATAACTAACCATACATAATGTAGAGTAGATAACTAACCAGACATAATGTAGAGTAGATAACTAACCAGACATAATGTAGAGTAGATAACTAACCAGACATAGAGTAGATAACTAACCAGACATAGAGTAGATAACTAACCAGACATAATGTAGAGTAGATAACTAACCAGACATAATGTAGAGTAGATAACTAACCAGACATAGAGTAGATAACTAACCAGACATAATGTAGAGTAGATAACTAACCAGACATAGAGTAGATAACTAACCAGACATAGAGTAGAGTAGATAACTAACCAGACATAGAGTAGATAACTAACCAGACATAATGTAGAGTAGATAACTAACCAGACATAATGTAGAGTAGATAACTAACCAGACATAATGTAGAGTAGATAACTAACCAGACATAGAGTAGATAACTAACCAGACATAATGTAGAGTAGATAACTAACCAGACATAGAGTAGATAACTAACCAGACATAGAGTAGATAATTAACCAGACATAGAGTAGATAACTAACCAGACATAGAGTAGATAACTAACCAGACATAGAGAATATAACTAACCAGACATAGAGTAGATAACTAACCAGACATAGAGTAGAGTAGATAACTAACCAGACATAGAGTAGATAACTAACCAGACATAATGTAGAGTAGATAACTAACCAGACATAGAGTAGAGTAGATAACTAGATAAGAGTAGCAGCCCAGTAATGTTTCTAGCACTTTTATAACACACTGAACTTACAAAGAGCAGTAGACACTTGTTCTCCCGGATGGCTCCGCAGCAGCCCAGGAAGCCGAGGAGGAAGAGCATTGCTCCCATGGCCAGGATGATGTAAACCCCAGTGAAGAGCAGAGGGTTGGCTGCTACGATCTCCCTGAAGCCCATAGGGTCCACCAGTACCCACACACCAACACAAGCAGGAAGGAGCCTCCTAACTGGACCACACACACACACACACACACACACACACACACACACACACACACACACACACACACACACACACACACACACACACACACACACACACACACACACACATCACACACACACACACACACACACACACACACACACACACACACAGAGGGAGCCAATCAGAATAAGAGAGACACACAGGCAGCCAATCATAACAGAGTATAGCGAGGAAGAAGGAAGTATAGTAGGAAGTTGATGTCTGATTTAACTGGGAGAGGCTATACCGTGGGCACAAGTTAATGATGCTTGTCACTCAAGCATGGCAGGTGGATGGATAATCTTGGCAGAGGAGAAATGCTCACTAACAGGGATGTAAACAAATTTGTGCCCAACATTTGAGAAAAAGAAGCTTTTTGTGCATATGGAACATTTCTGGATATTTTTTATTTCAGCTGATGTTACATGAGACCAACACTTTACATGTTGCGTTTCTATTTTTGTTCAGTGGGACATTAGACAGCAGAACATCAGACAGCAGAACATCAGACAGTAGAACATCAGACAGCAGAACATCAGACAGTAGAACATCAGACAGCAGAACATCAGACAGTAGAACATCAGACAGCAGAATATCAGACAGCAGAACATCAGACAGTAGAACATCAGACAGCAGAATATCAGACAGCAGAACATCAGACAGCAGAACATCAGACAGCAGAACATCAGACAGTAGAACATCAGACAAAAGAACATTAGACAGCAGAACATCAGACAACAGAACATCAGAACACCAGACAGAACAGAGACATCAGACAGCAGAACATCAGACAGCAGAACATCAGAACACCAGACAGCAGAACACCAGACAGCAGAACATCAGACAGCAGAACATCAGACAGCAGAACATCAGACAGCAGAACATCAGACAGCAGAACATCAGAACACCAGACAGCAGAACACCAGACAGCAGAACATCAGACAGCAGAACATCAGACAGCAGAACATCAGAGAACATCAGACAGTAGAACAGACAGTAGAACATCAGACAGCAGAACATCAGACAGCAGAACATCAGACAGCAGAACATCAGACAGCAGAACATCAGACAGCAGAACATCAGACAGCAGAACATCAGACAGCAGAACATCAGACAGCAGAACATCAGACAGCAGAACATCAGACAGTAGAACATCAGACAGTAGAACATCAGACAGCAGAACATCAGACAGCAGAACATCAGACAGCAGAACATCAGACAGCAGAACATCAGACAGCAGAACATCAGACAGCAGAACATCAGACAGTAGAACATCAGACAGTAGAACATCAGACAGCAGAACATCAGACAGCAGAACATCAGACAGTAGAACATCAGAGCAGAACATCAGACAGTAGAACATCAGACAGCAGAACATCAGACAGCAGAACATCAGACAGCAGAACATCAGGACATCAGACAGCAGAACATCAGACAGCAGAACATCAGACAGTAGAACATCAGACAGTAGAACATCAGACAGCAGAACATCAGACAGGAGAACATCAGACAGTAGAACATCAGACAGTAGAACATCAGACAGCAGAACATCAGACAGTAGAACATCAGACAGTAGAACATCAGACAGTAGAACATCAGGACATCAGACAGTAGAACATCAGACAGACAGCAGAACATGAACATCAGACAGTAGAACATCAGACAACAGAACATCAGACAGCAGAACATCAGATAGCAGAACATCAGACAGTAGAACAACAGACAGTAGAACATCAGACAGCAGAACATCAGACAATAGAACATCAGACAGCAGAACATCAGACAGCAGAACAAGACAGCAGAACATCAGACAGTAGAACATCAGACAGCAGAACATCAGACAGCAGAACATCAGACAACAGAACATCAGACAGCAGAACATCAGACAGCAGAACATCAGACAGCAGAACAACAGAACATCAGACAGCAGAACATCAGACAGCAGAACATCAGACAGTAGAACATCAGGACATCAGACAGTAGAACATCAGGACATCAGACAGTAGAACATCAGACAGCAGAACATCAGACAGCAGAACATCAGACAGTAGAACATCAGGACATCAGACAGTAGAACATCAGACAGCAGAACATCAGACAGCAGAACATCAGACAGCAGAACATCAGACAGTAGAACATCAGGACATCAGACAGTAGAACATCAGACAGCAGAACATCAGACAGCAGAACATCAGACAACAGAACATCAGACCGCAGAACATCAGACAGTAGAACATCAGACAGCAGAACAACAGACAACAGAACATCAGACAGCAGAACATCAGACAACAGAACATCAGACAGCAGAACAACAGACAGCAGAACATCAGACAACAGAACATCAGACAGCAGAACATCAGACAGCAGAACATCAGACAACAGAACATCAGACAGCAGAACATCAGACAGCAGAACATCAGACAGCAGAACAACAGACAGCAGAACATCAGACAGTAGAACATCAGACAGTAGAACATCAGGACATCAGACAACAGAACATCAGACAGCAGAACATCAGACAGCAGAACATCAGACAACAGAACATCAGACAGTAGAACATCAGACAGCAGAACATCAGACAGCAGAACATCAGACAGCAGAACATCAGACAACAGAACATCAGACAGTAGAACATCAGGACATCAGACAACAGAACATCAGACAACAGAACATCAGACAGCAGAACATCAGACAACAGAACATCAGACAGTAGAACATCAGACAGCAGAACATCAGACAGCAGAACATCAGACAACAGAACATCAGACAACAGAACATCAGAACAACAGACAGCAGAACATCAGAGAACATCAGAACATCAGAACATCAGACAGCAGAACATCAGACAGCAGAACATCAGACAGCAGAACATCAGAACATCAGACAGCAGAACATCAGACAGCAGAACATCAGACAGCAGAACATCAGACAGCAGAACATCAGACAGCAGAACATCAGATAGCAGAACATCAGACAGTAGAACATCAGACAGCAGAACATCAGACAGCAGAACATCAGATAGCAGAACATCAGACAGTAGAACATCAGACAGCAGAACATCAGATAGCAGAACATCAGAACATCAGACAGCAGAACATCAGAACATCAGACAGCAGAACATCAGACAGCAGAACATCAGACAGCAGAACATCAGACAGCAGAACAGACAGCAGAACATCAGACAGTAGAACATCAGACAGTAGAACATCAGACAGCAAAACATCAGACAGCAGAACATCAGACAGTAGAACATCAGACAGTAGAACATCAGACAGCAGAACATCAGACAGCAGAACATCAGACAGCAGAACATCAGACAGCAGAACATCAGACAGTAGAACATCAGGTCATCAGACAGTAGAACATAAGACAGTAGAACATCAGACAGCAGAACATCAGACAACAGAACAGCAGACAACAGAACAGCAGACAACAGAACATCAGACAACAGAACAGCAGAACATCAGACAGCAGAACATCAGACAGCAGAACATCAGAACATCAGACAGCAGAACATCAGAACATCAGACAGCAGAACATCAGACAGCAGAACATCAGAACAGCAGAACATCAGAACATCAGACAGTAGAACATCAGACAGTAGAACATCAGACAACAGAACATCAGACAGACAGATCAGACATCAGACAGTAGAACATCAGACAACAGAACAGCAGACAGTAGAACATCAGAAAATCAGAACAGCAGACAGCAGAACATCAGACAGCAGAACATCAGAACAGAACATCAGACAGCAGAACAAAAGACAGCAGAACATCAGACAACAGAACATCAAACAGCAGAACATCAGACAGTAGAACATCAGACAGTAGAACATCAGACAGCAGAACATCAGACAGCAGAACATCAGACAACAGAACATCAGACAACAGAACATCAGACAGCAGAACATCAGACAGCAGAACATCAGACAGTAGAACATCAGACAGTAGAACATCAGACAGCAGAACATCAGACAGCAGAACATCAGACAGTAGAACATCAAGACATCAGACAGTAGAACATCAGACAGCAGAACATCAGACAGCAGAACATCAGGACATCAGACAGTAGAACATCAGACAGCAGAACATCAGAAGAACATCAGACAGTAGAACATCAGACAGTAGAACATCAGACAACAGAACATCAGACAACAGAAACATCAGAACAGGAGAACATCAGACAGGAGAACATCAGACAGGAGAACATCAGACAGTAGAACATCAGACAGTAGAACATCAGACAGCAGAACATCAGACAGTAGAACATCAGACAGTAGAACATCAGGACATCAGACAGTAGAACATCAGACAGCAGAACATCAGACAGTAGAACATCAGACAACAGAACATCAGACAGCAGAACATCAGATAGCAGAACATCAGACAGTAGAACATCAGACAACAGAACATCAGACAACAGAACATCAGACAGAACATCAGACAGGAGAACATCAGACAGCAGAGAACATCAGACAGTAGAACATCAGACAGCAGAACATCAGACAGTAGAACATCAGACAGTAGAACATCAGGACATCAGACAGTAGAACATCAGACAGGAGAACATCAGACAGGAGAACATCAGACAGTAGAACATCAGACAGCAGAACATCAGACAGCAGAACATCAGACAGCAGAACATCAGACAGCAGAACATCAGACATCAGAACAGCAGAACATCAGACAGTAGAACATCAGACAGCAGAACATCAGACAGTAGAACATCAGACAGCAGAACATCAGACAGCAGAACATCAGACAGTAGAACATCAGACAGTAGAACATCAGACAGCAGAACATCAGACAGTAGAACATCAGACAGCAGAACATCAGACAGCAGAACATCAGACAGCAGAACATCAGACAGTAGAACATCAGGCAGTAGAACATCAGACAGCAAAACATCAGACAGTAGAACATCAGACAGTCAAACATCAGACAGCAGAACATCAGACAGTAGAACATCAGGACATCAGACAGTAGAACATCAGACAGCAGAACATCAGACAGTAGAACATCAGACAGCAGAACATCAGACAGCAGAACATCAGACAGCAGAACATCAGACAGTAGAACATCAGACAGTAGAACATCAGACAGCAGAACATCAGACAGCAGAACATCAGACAGTAGAACATCAGAGACATCAGACAGTAGAACATCAGACAGCAGAACATCAGACAGCAGAACATCAGACAGCAGAACATCAGACAGCAGAACATCAGGACATCAGACAGTAGAACATCAGACAGCAGAACATCAGACAGTAGAACATCAGACAGTAGAACATCAGACAACAGAACATCAGACAGGAGAACATCAGACAGGAGAACATCAGACAGGAGAACATCAGACAGTAGAACATCAGACAGCAGAACATCAGACAGTAGAACATCAGACAGTAGAACATCAGGACATCAGACAGTAGAACATCAGACAGCAGGACATCAGACAGTAGAACATCAGACAACAGAACATCAGACAGCAGAACATCAGATAGCAGAACATCAGACAGTAGAACAACAGACAGCAGAACAACAGACAGTAGAACATCAGACAGCAGAACATCAGACAGCAGAACATCAGACAGCAGAACATCAGACAACAGAACATCAGACAGCAGAAAATCAGAACATCAGACAGCAGAACATCAGACAGCAGAACAGCAGAACAGCAGAACAACAGAACATCAGACAGCAGAACACCAGACAGCAGAACAACAGAACATCAGACAGCAGAACATCAGACAGCAGAACATCAGACAGTAGAACATCAGGACATTAGACAGTAGAACATCAGACAGCAGAACATCAGACAGCAGAACATCAGACAGTAGAACATCAGACAGCAGAACATCAGACAGCAGAACATCAGACAGTAGAACATCATACAGCAGAACATCAGACAGTAGAACATCAGACAGCAGAACAACAGACAGCAGAACATCAGAACATCAGACAACAGAACATCAGACAACAGAACATCAGACAGCAGAACAACAGACAGCAGAACATCAGACAACAGAACATCAGACAACAGAACATCAGACAGCAGAACATCAGACAACAGAACATCAGACAGCAGAACATCAGACAGCAGAACATCAGACAGCAGAACATCAGACAGCAGAACATCAGACAGCAGAACAACAGACAGCAGAACAACAGACAGCAGAACATCAGACAGTAGAACATCAGGACATCAGACAGCAGAACATCAGACAGCAGAACATCAGACAACAGAACATCAGACAACAGAACATCAGACAACAGAACATCAGACAGTAGAACATCAGACAGCAGAACATCAGACAGCAGAACATCAGACAACAGAACATCAGACAACAGAACATCAGACAGCAGAACAACAGACAGCAGAACATCAGACAGCAGAACATCAGACAGCAGAACATCAGAACATCAGACAGCAGAACATCAGACAGCAGAACATCAGACAGCAGAACAGCAGAACATCAGACAGCAGAACATCAGACAGCAGAACATCAGACAGCAGAACATCAGATAACAGAACATCAGACAACAGAACATCAGACAGCAGAACATCAGACAGCAGAACATCAGATAGCAGAACATCAGACAGTAGAACATCAGACAGCAGAACATCAGACAGCAGAACATCAGAACATCAGACAGCAGAACATCAGAACATCAGACAGCAGAACATCAGACAGCAGAACATCAGAACATCAGACAGCAGAACATCAGACAGCAGAACATCAGACAGCAGAACATCAGACAGTAGAACATCAGACAGCAGAACATCAGACAGTAGAACATCAGACAGTAGAACATCAGACAGCAGAACATCAGATAGCAGAACATCAGAACATCAGACAGCAGAACATCAGAACATCAGACAGCAGAACATCAGACAGCAGAACATCAGAACATCAGACAGCAGAACATCAGACAGCAGAACATCAGACAGCAGAACATCAGACAGTAGAACATCAGACAGCAGAACATCAGACAGCAGAACATCAGACAGTAGAACATCAGACAGTAGAACATCAGACAGCAGAACATCAGACAGCAGAACATCAGACAGCAGAACATCAGACAGTAGAACATCAGGTCATCAGACAGCAGAACATCAGACAGTAGAACATCAGACAGCAGAACATCAGACAACAGAACAGCAGACAACAGAACATCAGACAATAGAACATCAGACAACAGAACAGCAGAACATCAGACAGCAGAACATCAGACAGCAGAACATCAGAACATCAGACAGCAGAACATCAGACAGCAGAACATCAGAACATCAGACAGCAGAACATCAGACAGTAGAACATCAGACAGTAGAACATCAGACAGTAGAACATCAGACAACAGAACATCAGACAGCAGAACATCAGACAGTAGAACATCAGACAACAGAACGGCAGACAGTAGAACATCAGAGAACAGAACATCAGACAGCAGAACATCAGAACACCAGACAGCAGAACACCAGACAGCAGAACATCAGACAACAGAACATCAAACAGCAGAACATCAGACAGCAGAACATCAGAACATCAGACATCAGAACATCAGACAGCAGAACATCAGACAGCAGAACATCAGACAGCAGAACATCAGACAGCAGAACATCAGACATCAGAACAGCAGAACATCAGACAGTAGAACATCAGACAGCAGAACATCAGACAGTAGAACATCAGACAGCAGAACATCAGACAGTAGAACATCAGACAGTAGAACATCAGACAGCAGAACATCAGACAGTAGAACATCAGACAGCAGAACATCAGACAGCAGAACATCAGACAGCAGAACATCAGACATCAGAACAGCAGAACATCAGACAGTAGAACATCAGACAGCAGAACATCAGACAGTAGAACATCAGACAGCAGAACATCAGACAGTAGAACATCAGACAGTAGAACATCAGACAGCAGAACATCAGACAGTAGAACATCAGACAGCAGAACATCAGACAGCAGAACATCAGACAGCAGAACAGGGAGTGTAAAGCAAGCAGCATGTACTCACAAAAATGAGGAAGTTGAAGATGAACATGAGGTACTTGACACAGCTGAGACAGTCCCCCTCCATGGCTGTTCCCTGTGCTGATGCCTCCCCGGACCCCTGCAGAAACACACACACACACACACACACACACACACACACACACACACACACACACACACACACACACACACACACACACACACACACACACACACACACACACACACACACACACACACACACACACACACACACACACACACACAGAGAGAGAGAGAGAGGGAGGCCTGTTAATTACTGAGAAGCATAGAGCCCTGTACAACATAAAACAAAAGAAGGTTATGCCATCGCGTGTCTCCAGGATGGATGAGCTGCAGTTCACCTACGGGTCTTTGGGCTCTAGAGAAGTTAAATACGTCCTCTTAGAGACTGAGGTGAGAAGAGCCGTCGTCTCCTCTCTTCCACAACAAGGAGATACAAGGACAGACATGAGAGAGTAAAAGCTAAGCGCAGAGAGATGTCAGTCCCCAAGAGATTGTGGGAACCTGTCACTGCCAGGCTGAGTCCCCGAGTGACTCGTGAGCGACTCTGTGTCATGTGGGGACCGTGTGGGAGGATGTGTTATACTTCGTCAGAATCAGTGGATCCTGGTGTGATGAGGACCAACAGTCTCTTCCAGCTATGATGGTGTTGACCAGGACGACGCCACCTGCTGCCACCTGTCACAGCTGACTCACTTCACATGCTGCAGTGACACCGTTCAGACGACACAAACCTCGTCACTTAAGATAGGCAGTGTGCTGTCTGTCTGACCTCGTCACTTAGATAGGCAGTGTGCTGTCTGTCTGCCCTTAGATAGGCAGTGTGCTGTCTGTCTGACCTCGTCACTTAGATAGGCAGTGTTCTGTCTGTCTGACCTCGTCACTTAGATAGGCAGTGTGCTGTCTGTCTGACCTCGTCACTTAGATAGGCAGTGTGCTGTCTGTCTGACCTCGTCACTTAGATAGGCAGTGTGCTGTCGGTCTGACCTCGTCACTTAGATAGGCAGTGTGCTGTCTGTCTGACCTCGTCACTTAGATAGGCAGTGTGCTGTCTGTCTGCCCTTAGATAGGCAGTGTGCAGTCTGTCTGCCCTTAGATAGGCAGTGTGCAGTCTGTCTGCCCTTAGATAGGCAGTGTGCAGTCTGTCTGCCCTTAGATAGGCAGTGTGCAGTCTGTCTGCCCTTAGATAGGCAGTGTGCAGTCTGTCTGCCCTTAGATAGGCAGTGTGCAGTCTGTCTGCCCTTAGATAGGCAGTGTGCAGTCTTGTCTGACCTCGTCACTTAGATAGGCAGTGTGCAGTCTGTCTGCCCTGCGTCACTTAGATAGGCAGTGTGCTGTCTGTCTGACCTCGTCACTTAGATAGGCAGTGTGCTGTCTGTCTGACCTCGTCACTTAGATAGGCAGTGTGCTGTCTGTCTGACCTCGTCACTTAGATAGGCAGTGTGCTGTCTGTCTGACCTCGTCACTTAGATAGGCAGTGTGCTGTCTGTCTGACCTCGTCACTTAGATAGGCAGTGTGCTGTCTGTCTGACCTCGTCACTTAGATAGGCAGTGTGCTGTCTGTCTGACCTCGTCACTTAGATAGGCAGTGTGCTGTCTGTCTGACCTCGTCACTTAGATAGGCAGTGTGCTGTCTGTCTGACCTCGTCACTTAGATAGGCAGTGTGCTGTCTGTCTGACCTCGTCACTTAGATAGGCAGTGTGCTGTCTGTCTGACCTCGTCACTTAGATAGGCAGTGTGCTGTCTGTCTGCCCTTAGATAGGCAGTGTGCTGTCTGTCTGACCACACACACACACACACACACACACACACACACACACACACACACACACACACACACACACACACACACACACACACACACACACACACACACACACACACACACACACACACACACACACACACACACACACACACAACTCCAGTGTCCCACTCTGCAGCTGTGGTTCCTGTTTAAAATAGGACTAGGGGCAGCTGGACGATTTCACACTGCCAAATAGAAGATGGACAGAAATAATTCCCTTCACTATCTCCCCCCCTCTCTCCTCTACTCTCCTCCTTTCCTTCTTTCCTCTCCATCCTCATCCTCTCTTCTCTATTCTCCTCTCATTCCTCTCCTCTCTATTCTCCTCCTCTCTTCTCCTCTTTATTCTCCTCCTCTCCTCTCCTCCCCCTCTCTATTCTCCTCCTCTCCTCCACTCTTCTCCTCCTCTCCTCTCTCTTGTCCTCTCTATTCTCCTCCACTCTTCTCCTCCTCTCCTCTCTATTCTCCTCCACTCTTCTCCTCCTCTCCTCTCTATTCTCCTCCACTCTTCTCCTCCACTCCTCTCTATTCTCCTCCTCTCCTCCACTCTTCTTCTCCTCTCCTCTCTATTCTCCTCCACTCTTCTCCTCTCCTCTCTCTTCTCCTCTCTATTCTCCTCCTCTCCTTTCTATTCTCCTCCTCTCTCCTCTCTATTCTCCTCCTCTCCTCTCTATTCTCCTCCTCTCTATTCTCCTCCTCCTCTCTATTCTCCTCCTCTCCTCCTCCTCTCTATTCTCCTCCTCTCCTCCTCCTCTCTATTCTCCTCCTCTCCTCCTCCTCTCTATTCTCCTCCTCTCCTCCTCCTCTCTATTCTCCTCCTCTCCTCTCTATTCTCCTCCTCTCTATTCTCCTCCTCCTCTCTCCTCCTCCTCTCTATTCTCCTCCTCTCCTCTCTATTCTCCTCCTCTCCTCTCCTCCTCCTCTCTATTCTCCTCCTCTCCTCTCTCCTCCTCTCCTCTCTATTCTCCTCCTCTCTATTCTCCTCCTCTCCTCTCCTCCTCCTCTCCTCCTCCTCTCTCTATTCTCCTCCTCTCCTCCTCTCCTCTCCTCCTCCTCTCTATTCTCATCCTCCTCTCCATTCTCCTCCTCTCTATTCTCCTCCTCTCCTCTCCTCCTCCTCTCTATTCTCCTCCTCTCCTCTCTATTCTCCTCCTCTCTATTCTCCTCCTCCTCTCTATTCTCCTCCTCTCTCCTCCTCCTCCTCCTCCTCTCTATTCTCCTCCTCCTCTCTATTCTCCTCCTCCTCTCTATTCTCCTCCTCTCCTATCTATTCTCCTCTCATTCCTCTCTCCTCCTCCTCTCTCCTCCTCCTCTCTTCTCCTCTCATTCCTCTCTCCTCCTCTCTATTCTTCCCCTCCTCCTCAGAGAGCAGCAGTTCCCTAAAGCCATTTACAGCAGAATACTGGCCCTCCCTCAGGTGTAGAGCTCAATAGACCCATGTTATAGAGTGTGTGGTTTCAATAGACCCATGTTATAGAGTGTGTGGTTTCAATAGACCCATGTTATAGAGTGTGTGGTTTCAATAGACCCATGTTATAGAGTGTGTGGTTTCAATAGACCCATGTTATAGAGTGTGTGGTTTCAATAGACCCATGTTATAGAGTGTGTGGTTTCAATAGACCCATGTTATAGAGTGTGTGGTTTCAATAGACCCATGTTATAGAGTGTGTGGTTTGTGTGTGTGTTTCTGTCACTAGCCCTGATCGATTCTGCTGTGCTCACCAAGCCAGAGACTCCTTATTTATCTTTATTTAACTAGGCATGTCAGTTAAAGAACAAATTCATATCTACTCAGAAACGAAGCACACACCAAACCTCTTCAGGGTCAACAGGTGCAGTGATCAGTAAGCTGCTCTGACAGCTGATGCTTAAAGTTAGAGAGGGAGATATGAGACTCCAGCTTCAGTGATTTTTGCAATTCGTTCCAGTCATTGGCAGCAGACAACTGGAAGGAAAGGCGGCCAAAGGAGGAGTTGGCTTTGGGGATGACCAGTGAAATATACCTGCTGGAGCGCGTGCTACGGGTGGGTGCTGCTATGGTGACCAGTGAGCTGAGATAAGGCGGGACTTTACCTAGCATAGATTTATTTATGACCTGGAACCAGTGGGTTTGGTGATTAATATGTAGCGAGGACCAACCAACGAGAGCGTACAGATCACAGAGGTGGGTAGTATATGGGGCTCTGGTGACTAAAAGGATGGCACTGTGATAGAATACATCCAGTTTGCTGAGTAGAGTGTTGGAGGCTATTTTGTAAATGACATCGCCAAGGATAGGTCAGTCAATGATTGGTAGGATAGTCAGTTTTATGAGGGTATGTTTGGCACCCTCCCGCCCGACTAGCATCACTCCTCTGGACGGTTCTGACTTAGAATATGTGGACAACTACAAATACCTAGGTGTCTGGTTAGACTGTAAACTCTCCTTCCAGACTCACATTAAGCATCTCAATCCACAATTAAATCTAGGGAATAGATTTCCTCAAACTCCACCGCTAGACACCTCCTAGCCTCCCCCAGCCCCACCGCTAGCCACCTCCTAGCCTCCCCCAGCCCCACCCCTAGCCGCCTCCTAGCCTCCCCCAGCCCCACCGCTAGCCTCCCCCAGCCCCACCGCTAGCCACCTCCTAGCCTCCCCCAGCCCCACCGCTAGCCACCTCCTAGCCTCCCCCAGCCCCACCGCTAGCCACCTCCTAGCCTCCCCCAGCCCCACCGCTAGCCACCTCCTAGCCTCCCCAGCCCCACCGCTAGCCACCTCCTAGCCTCCCCCAGCCCCCCAGCCCCACCTCCTAGCCTCCCCCAGCCCCACCGCTAGCCACCTCCTAGCCTCCCCAGCCCCACCGCTAGCCTCCTCCTAGCCTCCCCCAGCCCCACCGCTAGCCACCTCCTAGCCTCCCCCAGCCCCACCTCCTAGCCTCCCCCAGCCCCACCTCCTAGCCTCCCCCAGCCCCACCCCTAGCCACCTCCTAGCCTCCCCCAGCCCCACCGCTAGACACCTCCTAGCCTCCCCCAGCCCCACCGCTAGCCACCTCCTAGCCTCCCCCAGCCCCACCTCCTAGCCTCCCCCAGCCCCACCTCTAGCCTCCCCCAGCCCCACCTCTAGCCTCCCCAGCCCCACCTCTAGCCTCCCCCAGCCCCACCTCCTAGCCTCCCCCAGCCCCACCTTCTAGCCTCCCCCAGCCCCACCTCTAGCCACCTCCTAGCCTCCCCCAGCCCCACCGCTAGCCTCCCCAGCCCCACCGCTAGCCACCTCCTAGCCTCCCCCAGCCCCACCGCTAGCCACCTCCTAGCCTCCCCCAGCCCCACCGCTAGCCTCCCCCCCAGCCCCACCGCTAGCCACCTCCTAGCCTCCCCCAGCCCCACCTCCTAGCCTCCCCCAGCCCCACCTCCTAGCCTCCCCCAGCCCCACCTCTAGCCTCCCCAGCCCCACCTCTAGCCTCCCCAGCCCCACCTCCTAGCCTCCCCCAGCCCCACCTCCTAGCCTCCCCCAGCCCCACCTCTAGCCACCTCCTAGCCTCCCCCAGCCCCACCGCTAGCCACCTCCTAGCCTCCCCAGCCCCACCGCTAGCCTCCCCCAGCCCCACCTCCTAGCCTCCCCCAGCCCCACCTCCTAGCATCCCCCAGCCCCACCTCCTAGCCTCCCCCAGCCCCACCGCTAGCCACCTCCTAGCCTCCCCCAGCCCAACCGCTAGCCTCCCCCAGCCCCACCTCCTAGCCTCCCCCAGCCCCACTGCTAGCCTCCCCCAGCCCCACCTCCTAGCCTCCCCCAGCCCCACCTCCTAGCCTCCCCCAGCCCCACCGCTAGCCTCCCCCAGCCCCACCTCCTAGCCTCCCCCAGCCCCACCTCCTAGCCACCTCCTAGCCTCCCCCAGCCCCACCTCCTAGCCTCCCCCAGCCCCACTGCTAGACACTAGGAGGTGTCTAGCGGTGGAGTTTGAGGAGGTGCAGCGTATACAGGAAGTGTTTTCTCACAGGACAGAGAACATTGGATTCAGATTTCCTTCATCAATCAGAACACGGCCTCCCGGGTGGCGCAGTGGTTAAGGGCGCTGTACTGTGCCACCAGACACTCTGGTTTCGGGCCCAGGCTCTGTCGTAACCGGCAGCGACCGGGAGGTCCGTGGGGCGACGCACAATTGGCCTAGCGTCGTCCGGGTTAGGGAGGGCTTGGCCGGTAGGGATGTCATTGTCTCATCGCGCACCAGCGACTCCTGTGGCGGGCCCGAGCGCAGTGCTCGCTAACCAAGGTTGCCAGGTGCACGGTGTTTCCTCCGACACATTGGTGCGGCTGGGTTGGATGCGCGCTGTGTTAAGAAGCAGTGTATCGAAGGACACATGACTTTCAACCTTTGTCTCTCCCAAGCCCGTACGGGAGTACGGGAGTTGTAGCGATGAGACAAGATAGTAGCTACTAAAACAATTGGATACCACGAAATTGTGGAGAAAAAGGGGTAAAATTAAAAAATATATAAATATTATATTTAAAAAATCAATCAGAACACAGCTACTTCTTCGTACACCTCCTTCTCCTCCTCCACCTTCACTACTATCTCCTCCTCCACCTCCTCCTCCACCTTCACTACTATCTCCTCCTCCACCTCCTCCTTCACTACTATCACCTCCTCCATTATCTGCTCCACATCCTCCTCCATTATCTCCTCCACCTCCACCTCCTTCTCCATTATCTGCTCCACCTCCTCCTTCTCCTTCACTACTATCTCCTCCTCCACCTCCTCCTTCACTACTATCTCCTGCTCCACCTCCTCCTCCATTATCTCCTCCACCTCCTCCTTCACTACTATCTCCTGCTCCACCTCCTCCTCCATTATCTACTGCTCCACCTCCTCCTTCACTACTATCTCCTCCACTATCTCCTCCTCCTCCATTATCTCCTCCACCTCCTCCTCCATTATCTCCTCCACCTCCTCCTCCATTATCTCCTCCACCTCCTCCTTCACTACTATCTCCTCCACTATCTCCTCCTCCTCCATTATCTGCTCCACCTCCTCCTTCACTACTATCTCCTGCTCCCACTCCATTATCTGCTCCACCTCCTCCTCCATTATCTCCTCCTCCTCCATTATCTGCTCCACCTCCTCCTTCACTACTATCTCCTGCTCCACCTCCTCCTCCATTATCTCCTCCTCCTCCATTATCTGCTCCACCTCCTCCTCCATTATCTGCTCCACCTCCTCCATTATCTGCTCCACCTCCTCCTCCATTATCTGCTCCACCTCCTCCTCCATTATCTGCTCCACCTCCTCCTCCATTATGTGCTCCACCTCCTCCTCCATTATCTCCTCCTCCACTATCTTTAGTCTGATGAAAGGATCCACTCTCTCTCTCAGTCCTTGAGAGCAGTATGATAATAACAAGACGGTTAAACAATCCTCAAAGTGTGCTGCTCCAGACTAGGAGAAGAATGCAACGGAAATACTGGAAATCCTCAAGAGTTTATTTGGGTTATAGTTTAAGGTTTAGTTTATATAGTGTCACGCGCGGCATATTTTTGGCCACCCGACTGACATGATCCAGATTAGAGTTTTATTTGAGAGGTTTTTACGTTCCCTCACGTTAACGGTGTACTCTTCACTGCCTACATAGTGCACTGCTTCTGATCGACGCCCCTGCACCCTATTCCCTATTAAAAGCGGAGCCTGGAGGGGTCAAAGGTAGTGCACTTTATAGAAAACAGGGAGCCATTTGTGACTCTGGTTCAGCTCCAGTGTCAGATAGGAGAAGGGGTTTTCCTGAGGTAAACTCTGTACTGTCTGTCTCTGTACTGTCTGTGTCAGAGAGGGAAGGGGTTTTTCTGAGGTAAACTCTGTACTGTCTGTCTCTGTACTGTCTGTGTAAGAGAGTTGAAGGGGTTTTCCTGAGGTAAACTCTGTACTGCTGTCTGTGTAAGAGAGGAGAAGGGGTTTTCCTGAGGTAAACTCTGTACTGTCTGTCTCTGTACTGTCTGTGTCAGAGAGGGGAAGGGGTTTTCCTGAGGTAAACTCTGTACTGTCTGTCTCTGTACTGTCTGTGTAAGAGAGGTGAAGGGGTTTTTCTGAGGTAAACTCTGTACTGTCTGTCTCTGTACTGTCTGTGTCAGAGAGGGGAAGGGGTTTTCCTGAGGTAAACTCTGTACTGTCTGTCTCTGTACTGTCTGTGTCAGAGAGAAGGGGTTTTCCTGAGGTAAACTCTGTACTGCTGTTTGTGTCAGAGGGGAAGGGGTTTTCCTGAGGTAAACTCTGTACTGCTGTTTGTGTCAGAGAGGGGAAGGGGTTTTCCTGAGGTAAACTCTGTACTGCTGTCTGTGTAACAGAGGAGAAGGGGTTTTTCTGAGGTAAATTCTGTACTCTCTGTGTAAGAGAGGAGAAGGGGTTTTTCTGAGGTGAACTCTGTACTGTCTGTGTAAGAGAGGAGAAGGGGTTTTCCTGAGGTAAACTCTGTACTGTGTGTCTCCGTACTGTCTGTGTCTCTGTCTACCTCTAGTAGCTTTATGACTCTGGGCCGACATCACAGAGACACAGTTCAGGCCCTGGCAGATCTCTCTCTTCATTCTCTTTATCTCACCATCTTTATTCCGTTAATTCTCAGTGTAAAAATATCTTCTTTAAAAAACCTCTGTGGGAAGTGAAAACGGGGACAGCAGAGTTTAAAACCAAACCAAACGTCAAATGTTAAGATGTACTGTACATACTGTGTGTACCCATAAACCCCATCAATGCCTGTTGTTTTCCAGAGTCATTATGTCAACCTGAGGATTTTTTAAACCTTTATTTAATGAGGCAAGTCAATTAAGAACAAAACTTATGTTTGATGACAGCCTATGAACAGTGGGTTAACTGCCTTGTTCAGGGGCAGAATGAGAACCTTTTTACCTTGTCAGCTCTGGGATTTGATCTTACTACCTTGCGGTTACAAGTCCAACGCTCTAACCACTTGGCTACCTGCCACCCCAATAGAGTAGGCTATTCTAAAACAGACACAACCACTTAACTGTCCTCCTCACAAACCACACGTCTTTACGTCAACCCCATCTGCAGTAACTTAGAAATTGACGTACACAAACAAAACCATTTCAATTTGGTGGTTTTGAGAGATGAAGAGGAGATATATGAATGAAAGAATGAATGAACGAAATGACACTTTATAAAACACATTAGAAGAGTTTAGAAAATCTCTCCAGGTCACCGGAGTGTGCTGTCACAGCCAGACTCATTGATACCCCACCACCAGGTCAGCCAGTCCCCTTGATACCCCACCACCAGGTCTGCCAGTCCCCTTGATACCCCACCACCAGGTCAGCCAGTCCCCTTGATACCCCACCACCAGGTCATCCAGTCCCCTTGATACCCCACCACCAGCCCTGCCAGTCCCCTTGATACCCCACCACCAGGTCAGCCAGTCCCCTTGATACCCCACCACCAGGTCTAACAGTCCCCTTGATACCCCACCACCAGGTCAGCCAGTCCCCTTGATACCCCACCACCAGGTCTGCCAGTCCCCTTGATACCCCACCACCAGGTCTAACAGTCCCCTTGATACCCCACCACCAGGTCAGCCAGTCCCCTTGATACCCCACCACCAGGTCTAACAGTCCCCTTGATACCCCACCACCAGGTCAGCCAGTCCCCTTGATACCCCACCACCAGCCCAGCCAGTCCCCTTGATAAACCCACCACCAGCCGTGCCAGTCCCTTTGATACACCACCACCAGCCCTGCCAGTCCCCTTGATACCCCACCACCAGGTCTGCCAGTCCCCTTGATACCCCACCACCAGGTCTGCCAGTCCCCTTGATACCCCACCACCAGGTCTGCCAGTCCCCTTGATACCCCACCACCAGGTCATCCAGTCCCCTTGATACCCCACCACCAGGTCTGCCAGTCCCCTTGAAACCCCACCACCAGGTCAGCCAGTCCCCTTGATACCCCACCACCAGGTCTGCCAGTCCCCTTGATACCCCACCACCAGGTCATCCAGTCCCCTTGATACCCCACCACCAGCCCTGCCAGTCCCCTTGATACCCCACCACCAGCCCAGCCAGTCCCCTTGATAAACCCACCAGCAGCCGTGCCAGTCCCTTTGATACCCCACCACCAGCCCTGCCAGTCCCCTTGATACCCCACCACCAGCCCTGCCAGTCCCCTTGATACCCCACCACCAGCCCTGCTAGTCCCCTTGATACCCCACCACCAGCCCTGCCAGTCCCCTTGATACCCCAGCACCAGGTCTGCCAGTCCCATGATACCCGAGCACCAGGTCAGCCAGTCCCCTTGATACCCCACCACCAGGTCATCCAGTCCCCTTGATACCCCACCACCAGGTCAGCCAGTCCCCTTGATACCCCACCATCAGGTCATCCAGTCCCCTTGATACCCCACCACCAGGTCAGCCAGTCCCCTTGATACCCCACCATCAGGTCTAATAGTCCCCTTGATACCCCACCACCAGGTCAGCCAGTCCCCTTGATACCCCACCACCAGGTCAGCCAGTCCCCTTGATACCCCACCATCAGGTCATCCAGTCCCCTTGATACCCCACCACCAGGTCTAACAGTCCCCTTGATACCCCACCACCAGGTCATCCAGTCCCCTTGATACCCCACCACCAGGTCTGCCAGTCCCCTTGATACCTCACCACCAGGTCTAACAGTCCCCTTGATACCCCACCACCAGGTCTGCCAGTCCCCTTGAAACCCCACCACCAGGTCAGCCAGTCCCCTTAATACTCCACCACCAGCCCTGCCAGTCCCCTTGATACCCCACCACCAGCCCAGCCAGTCCCCTTGATACCCCACCACCAGCCAGGCCAGTCCCCTTGATACCCCACCACCAGCCCTGCCAGTCCCCTTGATACCCCACCACCAGCCCTGCCAGTCCCCTTGATACCCCACCACCAGGTCTGCCAGTCCCTTGATACGCCACCACCAGGTCATCCAGTCCCCTTGATACCCCACCACCAGGTCTGCCAGTCCCCTTGATACCCCACCACCAGGTCTGCCAGTCCCCTTGATACCCCACCACCAGGACGAACAGTCCCCTTGATACATTTACATACCCCACCATCAGGTCTAACAGTCCCCTTGATACCCCACCACAAGGTCTGCCAGTCCCCTTGAAACCCCACCACCAGGTCAGCCAGTCCCCTTAATACTCCACCACCAGCCCTGCCAGTCCCCTTGATACCCCACCACCAGCCCAGCCAGTCCCCTTGATTCCCCACCACCAGCCCTGCCAGTCATTTACATTACATTTAAGTCATTTAGCAGACGCTCTTATCCAGAGCGACTTACAAATTGGTGCATCCACCTTATGACATCGAGTGGAACAGTCACTTTACAATAGTGCATCTAAATCTTAAGGGGGGGGGGGGTGAGAGTGATTACTTATCCTATCCTAGGTATTCCTTAAAGAGGTGGGGTTTCAGGTGTCTCCGGAAGGTGGTGATTGACTCCGCTGTCCTGGCGTCGTGAGGGAGTTTGTTCCACCATTGGGGGGCCAGAGCAGCGAACAGTTTTGACTGGGCTGAGCGGGAGCTGTACTTCCTCAGTGGTAGGGAGGCGAGCAGGCCAGAGGTGGATGAACGCAGTGCCCTTGTTTGGGTGTAGGGCCTGATCAGAGCCTGGAGGTACTGAGGTGCCGTTCCCCTCACAGCTCCGTAGGCAAGCACCATGGTCTTGTAGCGGATGCGAGCTTCAACTGGAAGCCAGTGGAGAGAACGGAGGAGCGGGGTGACGTGAGAGAACTTGGGAAGGTTGAACACCAGACGGGCTGCGGCGTTCTGGATGAGTTGAAGGGGTTTAATGGCACAGGCAGGGAGCCCAGCCAACAGCGAGTTGCAGTAATCCAGACGGGAGATGACAAGTGCCTGGATTAGGACCTGTGCCGCTTCCTGTGTGAGGCAGGGTTGTACTCTGAGGATGTTGTAGAGCATGAACCTACAGGAACGGGCCACCGCCTTGATGTTGGTTGAGAACAATAGGGTGTTGTCCAGGATCACGCCAAGGTTCTTAGCGCTCTGGGAGGAGGACACAATGGAGTCGTCAACCGTGATGGCGAGATCATGGAACGGGCAGTCCTTCCCCGGGAGGAAGAGCAGCTCCGTCTTGCCGAGGTTCAGCTTGAGGTGGTGATCCGTCATCCACACTGATATGTCTGCCAGACATGCGATTCACCACCTGGTCATCAGAAGGGGGAAAGGAGAAGATTAATTGTGTGTCGTCTGCATAGCAATGATAGGAGAGACCATGTGAGGTTATGACAGAGCCAAGTGACTTGGTGTATAGCGAGAATAGGAGAGGGCCTAGAACAGAGCCCTGGGGGACACCAGTGGTGAGAGCGCGTGGTGAGGAGACAGATTCTCGCCACGCCGCCTGGTAGGAGCGACCTGTCAGGTAGGATGCAATCCAAGCGTGGGCCGCGCCGGAGATGCCCAACTCGGAGAGGGTGGAGAGGAGGATCTGATGGTTCACAGTATCGAAGGCAGCCGATAGATCTAGAAGGATGAGAGCAGAGGAGAGAGAGTTAGCTTTAGCAGTGCGGAGCGCCTCCGTGATACAGAGGAGAGCAGTCTCAGTTGAATGACTAGTCTTGAAACCTGACTGATTTGGATCAAGAAGGTCATTCAGAGAGAGATAGCGGGAGAGCTGGCCAAGGACGGCACGTTCAAGAGTTTTGGAGAGAAAAGAAAGAAGGGATACTGGTCTGTAATTGTTGACATCGGAGGGATCGAGTGTAGGTTTTTTCAGAAGGGGTGCAACTCTCGCTCTCTTGAAGACGGAAGGGACGTAGCCAGCGGTCAGGGATGAGTTGATGAGCGAGGTGAGGTAAGGGAGAAGGTCTCCGGAAATGGTCTGGAGAAGAGAGGAGGGGATAGGGTCAAGCGGGCAGGTTGTTGGGCGGCCGGCCGTCACAAGACGCGAGGTTTCATCTGGAGAGAGAGGGAGAAAGAGGTCAGAGCACAGGGTAGGGCAGTGTGAGCAGAACCAGCAGTGTCGTTTGACTTAGCAAACGAGGATCGGATGTCGTCGACCTTCTTTTCAAAATGGTTGACGAAGTCATCTGCAGAGAGGGAGGAGGGGAGGGAGGAGGATTCAGGGGGAGGAGAAGGTGGCAAAGAGCTTCCTAGGGTTAGAGGCAGATGCTTGGAATTTAGAGTGGTAGAAAGTGGCTTTAGCAGCAGAGACAGAGGAGGAAAATGTAGAGAGGAGGGAGTGAAAGGATGCCAGGTCCGCAGGGAGGCGAGTTTTCCTCCATTTCCGCTCGGCTGCCCGGAGCCCTGTTCTGTGAGCTCGCAATGAGTCATCGAGCCACGGAGCGGGAGGGGAGGACCGAGCCGGCCTCCCCTTGATACCCCACCACCAGCCCTGCCAGTCCCCTTGATACCCCACCACCAGCCCAGCCAGTCCCCTTGATACCCCACCACCAGCCCTGCCAGTCCCCTTGATACCCCACCACCAGCCCTGCCAGTCCCATTGATACCCCACCACCAGGTCTGCCAGTCCCTTGATACGCCACCACCAGGTCAGCCAGTCCCCTTGATACTCCACCACCAGCCCTGCCAGTCCCCTTGACACCCCACCACCAGGTAAGCCAGTCCCATTGATACCCCACCACCAGACCAGGCAGTCCCATTGATACCCCACCACAAGGTCAGCCAGTCCCCTTGATACCCCACCACCAGGTCAGCCAGTCCCCTTGATACCCCACCACCAGCCCAGCCAGTCCCCATGATACCCCAGCACCAGGTCTGAGATGTATACCAATCAAATGGAGAGAAGAGAGGGAAGGGAGGAGTAGACAGAGGAGAGCTAAGTGTTTCAGCTCTGCTCTCTGATGAGATGGCTCCTCAGCTGACTGTTTCAGCTCTGCTCTCTGATGAGATGGCTCCTCAGCTGACTGTTTCAGCTCTGCTCTCTGATGAGATGGCTCCACAGCTCACTGTTTCAGCTCTGCTCTCTGATGAGATGGCTCCTCAGCTGACTGTTTCAGCTCTGCTCTCTGATGAGATGGCTCCTCAGCTGACTGTTTCAGCTCTGCTCTCTGATGAGATGGCTCCTCAGCTCACTGTTTCAGCTCTGCTCTCTGATGAGATGGCTCCTCAGCTGACTGTTTCAGTTCTGCTCTCTGATGAGATGGCTCCTCAGCTTTATAAATCTGTTACAGTGCGCTGCTCTATAACACACCTTGAATTGAATCCTTGCCTTAATCTGCTTGCTGTCTATCGTCTGAATCCAAACTTTAGATCCACGCAGACGGACCTTGAATTTAATCCTTGCTTTAATCTGCTTGGTGTCTATCGTCTGAATCCAAACTTTAGATCCACGCACACGGGCCTTGAATTGACATAGAAATCTCCAACTCGAAAGTACTACTACTAAATTAGAATATGAAATTAGGACTTGAATCCAAGGTACAGTGATGAAGTAAACCACTAACTGCACTTTAAACTCATTTACTTAATAATCCAATGTAAAACTACTAAAATTAATTTACACCACATTTCTTAATAATATAAATACTGTACACTACTTTACTTAATAATATACACTACTTTACTAATGTACACTACTTTACTTAATAATATACACTACTTTACTAATGTACACTACTTTACTTAATAATATACACTACTTTACTAATGTACACTACTTTACTTAATAATATACACTACTTTACTAATGTACACTACTTTACTTAACAATATACATTACTTTACTTAATAAATACTTTACACTGCTTTACTTAATAATATCATGTTCACTACTTTACTAATGTACACTACTTTACTTAACAATATACACTACTTTACTTAATAAATACTTTACACTGCTTTACTTAATAATATAATGTTCACTACTTTACATAATAATATAATGTACACTACTTTACTTAGTAATATAATGTTCACTACTTTACTAATGTAAGAAGTAATGGCACCCTATGGGCCCTGGTCAGAAGAAGTAATGGCACCCTATGAGAGAGAGAGCGAGAGAGCGAGAGAGCGAGAGAGCGAGAGAGCGAGAGAGCGAGAGAGCGAGAGAGCGAGAGAGCGAGAGAGCGAGAGAGCGAGAGAGCGAGAGAGAGGACTAGACTAGACTAGACTAGACCAGACTAGACTAGACTAGACTAGACCAGACAGGGGGAGAGACAGACAGGCAGACAGACAGGGGGAGAGACAGACAGGCAGACAGACAGGGGGAGAGACAGACAGGCAGACAGACAGGGGGAGAGACAGACAGGCAGACAGACAGGGGGAGAGACAGGGGGAGAGACAGACAGACAGACAGTGGGGGAGACACAAATGACAGACAGACAGACAGACAGACAGACAGACAGACAGACAGACAGACAGACAGACAGACAGACAGACAGACAGACAGACAGACAGACAGACAGACAGACAGACAGGACAGACAGACAGACGGACAGACGGACGGACGGACAGACGGACAGACGGACAGACGGACAGACGGACAGACGGACAGACGGACAGACGGACAGACGGACAGACGGACAGACAGACGGACAGACAGACAGACAGACAGACAGACGGACAGACAGACGGACAGACGGACAGACGGACAGACGGAGGGGGAGAGGGGGAGAGACAGACAGACAGACAGACAGACAGACAGACAGACAGACAGACAGACAGACAGACAGACAGACAGACAGACAGACAGACAGACAGACAGACAGACAGACAGACAGACAGACAGACAGACAGACAGACAGACAGACAGACAGACAGACAGACAGACAGACAGAGAGGGGGGAGAGGGAGAGAGGGGGAGGGAGAGGGGGAGAGGGAGAGAGGGGGAGAGGGGGAGAGAGAGACAGACAGACGGAGAGGGGGAGAGGGAGAGAGGGGGAGAGAGAGACAGACAGACGGAGAGGGGGAGAGGGAGAGAGGGGGAGAGAGAGACAGACAGACAGACAGACAGACGGAGAGGGGGAGAGAGAGACAGCAACATGATAGTGATCTATACGATATATGACTGGATCAATGAGAATGTAGAATTGATCTTTTTTTAAATTTTATTTCACCTTTATTTAACCAGGTAGGCTAGTTGAGAACAAGTTCTCATTTGCAACTGCGACCTGGCCATGATAAAGCATAGCAGTGTGAGCAGACAACACAGAGTTACACATGGAGTAAACAATTAACAAGTCAATAACACATCTTCTCTATAAAGCAGGAAATAATATTTCTCAGGTCCTGTAGGAATGGGGTGGGAAACTGAAATCCATGGGCGAATCGATCAATGTTTATTATTTCATCTGATGAGGAGGAATGGTACTGGTATAGCTATAGCGATAGTGGTAGGTGGTGATTGGATATGGTCATGTTATATGGATTGGATATAAGTTATAGTGGTAGGTGGTGATTGGATATGGTGATGGTATATGGATTGGATATAAGTTATAGTGGTAGGTGGTGATTGGATATGGTGATGTTATATGGATTGGATATAAGTTATAGTGGTAGGTGGTGATTGGATATGGTCATGTTATATGGATTGGATATAAGTTATAGTGGTAGGTGGTGATTGGATATGGTGATGGTATATGGATTGGATATAAGTTATAGTGGTAGGTGGTGATTGGATATGGTGATGGTATATGGATTGGATATAAGTTATAGTGGTAGGTGTTGATTGGATATGGTGATGGTATATGGATTGGATATAAGTTATAGTGGTAGGTGGTGATTGGATATGGTCATGTTATATGGATTGGATATAAGTTATAGTTGTAGGTGTTGATTGGATATCGTGATGGTATATGGATTCTATATAAGTTATAAGATGGTGCTGGAGAACAAGGCTGACGTTTTACGTTTTCCTAAACAATTGTTTGTTTCTTTGCTCTGTTTGTAATTTATTTGTTAATTTTATTTATTTATTTTATTTATTTTGTACATAATGTTGCTGCTACCGTCTCTTATGACTGAAAATAACTTCTGGGCATCAGACCTGCTGTTACTCACCACCAACTGGCAGAATTCCTTTTTTATCCATTAATGAGTCCGATGAGCCCGACGTGAACGATATATACTGCTACCCCGGGAACAGGCCCAGATCCCCCGTGATTTACGTGAAGAGGAGGCGGAGAAAAAGGGGCCAGAGGGCGGGCTGCTTTCTGAGAATTCGTAGGCGATCGAATAAACCCCCACTTCCTTTCATTCTGCTAGAAAACGTTAAATCTTTGGAAAATAAAATCGATGACCTACGCGGAAGATTAAACTACCAACGGGACATTCAAAACTATAATATCTTCATGCTTCATGGAGTCGTGGCTGAACGAAGACATGATCAACATACTAGACATGGTCAACATACTAGACATGATCAACATACTAGACATGATCAACATACTAGACATGATCAACATACTAGACATGATCAACATACTAGACATGATCAACATACTAGACATGATCAACATACTAGACATGATCTAGACATGATCAACATATGATCTAGACATGATCAACATACTTTGACATGATCAACATACTAGACATGATCAACATACTAGACATGATCAACATACTATACATGATCAACATACTAGACATGATCAACATACTAGACATGATCAACATACTAGACATGATCAACATACTAGACATGATCAACATACTAGACATGATCAACATACTAGACATGATCAACATACTAGACATGATCAACATACTAGACATGATCAACATACTAGACATGATCAACATACTAGACATGATCAACATACTAGACATGATCAACATACTAGACATGATCAACATACTAGACATGATCAACATACTAGACATGATCAACATACTAGACATGATCAACATACTAGACATGATCAACATACTAGACATGATCAACATACTAGACATGATCAACATACTAGACATGATCAACATACTAGACATGATCAACATACTAGACATGATCAACATACTAGACATTATCAACATACTAGACATGATCAACATACTAGACATGATCAACATACTAGACATGATCAACATACTAGACATTATCAACATACTAGACATGATCAACATACTAGACATGATCAACATACTAGACATGATCAACATACTAGACATGATCAACATACTAGACATGATCAACATACTAGACATTATCAACATACTAGACATGATCAACATACTAGACATGATCAACATACTAGACTTTATCAACATACTAGACATTATCAACATACTAGACATTATCAACATACTAGACATTATCAACATACTAAACATTATCAACATACTAGACATTATCAACATACTAGACATTATCAACATACTAGACATTACTAGACATTATCAACATACTAGACATTATCAACATACTAGACATGATCAACATACTAGACATTATCAACATACTAGACATTATCAACATACTAGACATGATCAACATACTAGACATTATCAACATACTAGACTTTATCAACATACATACTAACACAGCTGGCTGGTTATACCCTGTATCAGCAGGATAGAACAGCGGTGTCTGGTTAGACCAGGGGCGGAGGACTATGCCGTTCTGTAAATAACAGCTGGTGCACGATATCTAAGGAAGTCTTGAGGTTTTGCTCACCTGAGGTAGAGTATCTCATGATAAGCTGTAGACCACACTATCTACCGAGAGAGTTTTCATCTGTATTTTTCGTAGCTGTCTACATACCGCCACAGACTGAGGCTGACACTAGGACCGCACTGAATGAGCTGTATACCACAACAGGCAAACAGGAAACCGCTCACCCAGAGGCGGCGCTCCTAGTGGACTTTAATGCAGGGAAACTTAAATCCGTCTTACCAAATTTCTATCAGCATGTTAAATGTGCAACCAGAGGGGAAAAAACTCTGGACCACCTTTACTCCACACACAGAGACGCGTACAAAGCTCTCCCTCGCCCTCCGTTCGGCAAATCTGACCATCATTCTATCCTCCTGATTCCTGCTTACAAGCAAAAAATAAAGCAGGAAACACCAGTGACACGGTCTGTAAAAAAAGTGGTCAGATGAAGCAGATGCTAAACTACAGGACTGTTTTGCATCACAGACTGGAATATGTTCCGGGATTCCTCCGATGGCATTGAGGAGTTCACCATATCAGTCACTGGATTTATCAATAAGTCTATTGAGGAGTTCACCACATCAGTCACTGGCTTCATCAATAAGTCTATTGAGGAGTTCACCACATCAGTCACTGGCTTTATCAATAAGTCCATAGAGGAGTTCACCACATCAGTCACTGGCCAGACGGGTTATCAGGACGTGTACTGCGAACATGCGCTGACCAACTGGCAAATGTCTTCACTGACATTTTCAACTTGTCCCTGTCTGAGTCTGTAATACCAACATGTTTCAAGCAGACCACCATAGTCCCTGTGCCCAAGAACACAAAGGTAACCTGCCTCAATGACTACCGACCCTTAGCACTCAGCCATGAAGTGCTTTGAAAGGCTGGTCATAGCTCACATCACGACCATTATCACAGAAACCCTAGACCCACTCCAATTTGCATACCGCCCTAACACATCCACAGATGATGTAATCTCTATTGCACTCCACACTGCCCTTTCCCACCTGGACAAAAGGAACACCTATGTGAGAATGCTATTCATTGACTACAGCTCAGTGTTCAACACCATAGTGCCATCAAAGCTCATCACTAAGTTAAGGACCCTGGGACTAAACACCTCCCTCTGCAACTGGATCCTGGACTTGCTGATGGGCCACCCCCAGGTGGGAAGGGTAACAACACAGCCACCACGCTGATCATCAACACGCGGGCGCCTCGGGTGTGTGCTCAGTCCCCTCCTGTACTCCCTGTTCACTCATGACTGCATGGCCAGACACGACTCCAACACCATCAAGTTTACCGATGACACAACAGTGGTAGACCTGGTCACCAACAACAATGAGACAGTCTATAGGGAGAAGGTCAGAGACCTGGTGGTAGGCCTGATCACCAACAACGATGAGACAGCCTATAGGGAGGAGGTCAGAGACCTGGTGGTAGGCCTGATCACCAACAACGATGAGACAGCCTATAGGGAGGAGGTCAGAGACCTGGCCGTGTGATGCCAGGACAACAACCTCTCCCTCAATGTGATCAAAACAAAGGAGATGATTGTGGACTACAGGAAAAAGAGGACGGAGCACGCCCACATTCTCATTGACGGGGCTGCAGTGGAGCAGGTTGAGAGCTTCAAGTTCCTTGTTGTCCACATCACCAACAAACTATCATGGTCCAAACACACCAAGACAGTCGTCTCCACATTGACTCAATACCGGTACCCCCTGTATATAGTCTCCACATTGACTCAATACCGGTACCCCCTGTATATAGTCTCCACATTGACTCAATACCGGTACCCCCTGTATATAACCTCCACATTGACTCTGTACCGTACCCCCTGTATATAGCCTCCACATTGACTCTGTACCGTAATACCCTGTATGTAGCCTCCACATTGACTCTGTACCGTAATACCCTGTATATAACCTCCACATTGACTCTGTACCGTAATACCCTGTATATAGCCTCCACATTGACTCAGTACCGGTACCCCCTGTATATAGTCTCCACATTGACTCTGTACCGGTACCCCCTATATATAGTCTCCACATTGACTCTGTACCGTACCCCCTGTATATAGCCTCCACATTGACTCTGTACCAGTACCCCCTGTATATAGTCTCCACATTGACTCAGTACCGGTACCCCCTGTATATAGTCTCCACATTGACTCAGTACCGGTACCCCCTGTATATAGTCTCCACATTGACTCTGTACTGGTACCCCCTATATATAGTCTCCATTGACTCTGTACCGGTACCCCCTGTATATAACCTCCACATTGACTCTGTACCGTAATACCCTGTATATAGCCTCCACATTGACTCAGTACCGGTACCCCCTGTATATAGCCTCCACATTGACTCTGTACTAGTACACCCTGTATATAGCCTCCACATTGACTCTGTACTGGTACACCCTGTATATAGCCTCCACATTGACTCTGTACGAATACACCCTGTATATAGCCTCCACATTGACTCTGTACTGGTACCCCCTGTATATAGCCTCCACATTGACTCTGTACCGTAATACCCTGTATATAGCCTCCACATTGACTCTGTACCGGTACCTCCTGTATATAGCCTCCACATTGACTCTGTACCGTAATACCCTGTATATAGCCTCCACATTGACTCAGTACCGGTACCCCCTGTATATAGCCTCCACATTGACTCTGTTCCGGTACCCCCTGTATATAACCTCCACATTGACTGTACCGGTACCCCCTGTATATAGCCTCCACATTGACTCAGTACCGGTACCCCCTGTATATAACCTCCACATTGACTGTACCGGTACCCCCTGTATATAGCCTCCACATTGACTCAGTACCGGTACACCCTGTATATAACCTCCACATTGACTGTACCGGTACCCCCTGTATATAGCCTCCACATTGACTCTGTACCGTAATACCCTGTATATAGCCTCCAAATTAACTCTGTACTGGTACCCCCTGTATATAGTCTCCACGTTGACTCTGTACCGTAACACCCTGTATATAGCCTCCACATTGACTCTGTACTGGTACCCCCTGTATATAGTCTCCACATTGACTCTGTACTGGTAACACCTGTATATAACCTCCACATTGACTCTGTACCGGTACCCCCTGTATATAGCCTCCACATTGACTCTGTACTGGTACCCCCTGTATATAGTCTCCACATTGACTCTTTTCAATCAATCATTTCACTGTGAGGTCTACTACACCTGTTGTATTCAGCATTTCACTGTGAGGTCTACTACACCTGTTGTATTCAGCATTTCACTGTAAGGTCTACTACACCTGTTGTATTCAGCATTTCACTGTGAGGTCTACTACACCTGTTATATTCAGCATTTCACTGTAAGGTCTACTACACCTGTTGTATTCAGCATTTCACTGTAAGGTCTACTACACCTGTTGTATTCAGCATTTCACTGTAAGGTCTACTACACCTGTTGTATTCAGCATTTCACTGTGAGGTCTACTACACCTGTTGTATTCAGCATTTCACTGTGAGGTCTACTACACCTGTTGTATTCATCATTTCACTGTGAGGTCTACTACACCTGTTGTATTCATCATTTCACTGTAAGGTCTACTACACCTGTTGTATTCAGCATTTCACTGTGAGGTCTACTACACCTGTTGTATTCAGCATTTCACTGTGAGGTCTACTACACCTGTTGTATTCAGCATTTCACTGTGAGGTCTACTACACCTGTTATATTCAGCATTTCACTGTAAGGTCTACTACACCTGTTGTATTCAGCATTTCACTGTGAGGTCTACTACACCTGTTGTATTCATCATTTCACTGTAAGGTCTACTACACCTGTTGTATTCAGCATTTCACTGTGAGGTCTACTACACCTGTTGTATTCAGCATTTCACTGTGAGGTCTACTACACCTGTTATATTCAGCATTTCACTGTAAGGTCTACTACACCTGTTGTATTCAGCATTTCACTGTGAGGTCTACTACACCTGTTGTATTCAGCATTTCACTGTGAGGTCTACTACACCTGTTGTATTCGGCATTTCACTGTGAGGTCATGTGTCATGCATGTGACTAATAATATTTGATTTTACTTGATTTAGTTGTATATAGACTGTATATCAGCTATAGGTGGTGATGGTATATAGACTGTATATCAGCTATAGGTGGTGATGGTATATAGACTGTATATCAGCTATAGGTGGTGATGGTATATAGACTGTATATCAGCTATAGGTGGTGATGGTATATAGACTGTATATCAGCTATAGGTGGTGATGGTATATAGACTGTATATCAGCTATAGGTGGTGATGGTATATAGACTGTATATCAGCTATAGGTGGTGATGGTATATAGACTGTATATCAGCTATAGGTGGTGATGGTATATAGACTGTATATCAGCTATAGGTGGTGATGGTATATAGACTGTATATCAGCTATAGGTGGTGATGGTATATAGACTGTATATCAGCTATAGGTGGTGATGGTATATAGACTGTATATCAGCTATAGGTGGTGATGGTATATAGACTGTATATCAGCTATAGGTGGTGATGGTATATAGACTGTATATCAGCTATAGGTGGTGATGGTATATAGACTGTATCAGCTCATAGACTGTATATCAGCTATAGTGGTGATGGTATATAGACTGTATATCAGCTATAGGTGGTGATGGTGGGTGGTGATGGTATGAGACTGTATATCAGCTATAGGTGGTGATGGTATATAGACTGTATATCAGCTATAGGTGGTGTGGTATATAGACTGTATATCAGCTATAGTGGTGATGGTATATAGACTGTATATCAGCTATAGTTGTAGGTGGTGATAGTATATAGACTGTGTATCAGCTATAGGTGGTGATGGTATATAGACTGTATATCAGCTATAGGTGGTGATGGTATATAGACTGTATATCAGCTATAGTTGTAGGTGGTGATGGTATATAGACTGTATATCAACTATAGGTATAGGTGGTGATGGTATATAGACTGTATATCAGCTATAGGTGGTGATGGTATATAGACTGTATATCAGCTATAGGTGGTGATGGTATATAGACTGTATATCAGCTATAGGTGGTGATGGTATATAGACTGTATATCAGCTATAGGTGGTGATGGTATATAGACTGTATATCAGCTATAGGTGGTGATGGTATATAGACTGTATATCAGCTATAGGTGGTGATGGTATATAGACTGTATATCAGCTATAGGTGGTGATGGTATATAGACTGTATATCATCTATAGTTGTAGGTGGTGATGGTATATAGACTGTATATCAGCTATAGTTGTAGGTGGTGATGGGATATAGACTGTATATCAGCTATAGTTGTAGGTGTTGATTGCAAAGCAACAAAACTGGCACCATACCATCATGTACCTGTTAATGACTCCAGGTGGTTGGTTTCAGGAGGAGCTCGAGAGCGAGTGGCCAGCCGCTCTTCAACCTTTAACCTCACAGCACATTACATCCACTGTGGAGGAAACAGAGACAAAC